>NC_080715.1:8584572-8662072 GCF_019097595.1 Hemibagrus wyckioides | reverse complement strand
AAGAAAGATTTACTTCTGAAGGATTTAGCAGAAGAACTTATCCGGAGCAGTTTAGTTTAATCTCACTGATACAGCTGACCAGTTGAGGGTTAAGGGTCCAGCAGCGGCCGGTTTCTGTGACTTTTCACTTGAACAACACTGAACTAAGGCTAGCTCACTAGCCAGGCTAACTTTTAGCTAGATTTAAAGTTACAGTAGCTATAAGATTTTATTTCATGTAAAACTTACGGCTGCCATTTTGGGGAGTGAACAGGGATCAGCATCATTGCATCTGTGCTAAATAAAACATAATCATAAACATAATCAGCCGCATCATCATCATCATCATCATCTTCAACAAGCAGTGAGCAGCGTAGCAGATTCTTGCTGCTAAATACGCTAGCTTGCTAGTTTATGGAAAAAACTAGGAAGCTGATTGAAGCTTAGCTGTAAGTTTTGCTAGCATGCTAGCATTAGGAACAGTTAGTTAGTCGGCTGATTTCGATTTAGTCTTCTTTTAAAATACGTTTTTTCTTCTTGTAATGAAACATGCTAAGCTTTTGATGTACTCTCCAGAAGACAGTTAAAGGTTGTGAATGAGATAAAGATGAGATCTCTAAATATTCAAATATCATGTTCATTTTTCCAGCTAGTCTTAAGTTAAATCTGGAGTTCAGAAGAAAGCACCAAGGTATCACCATCTCTGTTCAATTTTATTTTTTTGAGGCACTGTTTGTCCTCTTCTGAAGTAAGGTGAGCAACACTGGCCTTCCTTCACCTCTGTTAATTCTCAGGTTATGTAAATAATGTTCTCAGTCACTGAACATTGGATAACTTTGGCAGGAAGGAATTAGCATTAAATCTATACATCTGTAAGTTGCTTAAAATCTCCTGGTTGATGATATACAGCTGTAGAAGGGATATTATTTATCTCTGGTGAGGATGAGGTTCACTTTTGAGTCTGGTTCCTCTCAAGGCTTCTTCCTCATATCGTCTCAGGGAGTTTTTCCTCACTGGTGTTTCCTCAGGCTCATTAAAGCTTACAAAAATTTAATTTTAAACTTTGTCATTTCTTTTCTGAATTTATATATTTCTGTAAAGCTGCTTTGAAACCAAGTCCATTGTTAAAAGCATTACACAAATAATTTGGATGATTTGGATGAGGCAACAGTTTGGTTCCTACTTTGAAATAATCCTAGCAATAATACCCAGAAGGACCACCTGCAGGTCTAAAGGATTTTTAATGGGATTCATTTGGGTTCCTGTTCAGCTCTATGTGGAACTTTTCCGAATCTTTTTCTGCATATAAATCTTAAGAAATCATCCTGTACACATCTTAATCTGCACTGGACTCTAATGGTTAATAATTCACTTTTATATGAATTGTAATGGGATTTTTTTTTCACCCCATTTGGGTTCCTAATCATTATTTTATATGGAACTGTTTAAACTTCCATGAATTATTAAACATTAAGACTCGTACAGATGTACGAAGAAAATATATAAATAAGTTTTATGTATAGAATTAGAATCAAATGCTCCAACTTTAAAAAAAAAAAAAAAAAAAAAGATTAAGAAAAGCAAAAAATGAAAAGTTTGAAACAGTTACAAATAGACCTGAATAAGACCCTAAATGGATCCCGTTTAAAAAGGTGGTTCATATTATTATTAGTAGTAGTAGTAGTAAAATAAATATTTATTTATTTTTATTATTTTTATTATTTCATTATTATATTAGTATTTAATTATTTATTCATTTATTTATCTGTTTATTTGTTTATTATTATTATTAGTAGTAGTAGTAGTGGTAAAAGAAATATTTATTTATTTATTTATTATTATTATTATTATTATTATTATTATTATTAGCAGTATAGTAGTAAAATAAATGTCTATTTATTTTATCATTTTTATTATTATATTAGTATTTATTTATTTATTTATTTATTTATTTATTTATTTATTATGTATTTATTTGTTTATTACTATTAGTAGTAGTAGTAGTAAAATAAATAAATAAATATTTATTTATTTATTTATTATTATTAGTAGTAGTAGTAGGAGTCAAATAAATGTTTATTTATTTATTTATTTATTTATTACTATTAATAAACCCTGTTTGTCAAAACTCTGTAACTCTGACCTGGTGAACAGCATTATGGGATTGCATACCGTAACTCTGACACGTGCCACGTTGACTACCCCAGCAACAGGCTGGAGACTGTAATGCAATGCCTTATTTTGAAAAAGATGGCGGACAAAACTGTTCTTTAAATGATCAATATCACAACAACAACATTGTAAATGTCAATTAAATCCTAGCAATTATTGCTGTTCTAAATGTAATATCTCTGCACCTTGGAGACAGTGCTTTAATATATATAATACACACTACATGAATTGCACACACTACACACACAATGCATAGGGGAAAACAAACAGTGAATTAGCTATTGATCCACTGAGCCATGACAAATAAACCAGGGTTTCGCAGAGCGCTGCACTTTGTTTTCATCAAATCTGAAATTACATCCATCCATCTATAGCTTCTCTCATATCTGCTTTTGTGGTGAGCAATTTGTTAAACTCAGAACTTAAACATAACGTTTGGTGTTTGTTCCACATTCTACATCAGGAGACAGGTCAAATTTACACAAACAAAACTAAATGCAGATGAGTGAGAGGCCTACAGAATTCTGATCTAAACACTTCACATTCCTACACACTCCAGATCAACTGTCCACACCTCATTCTCTCCAGATTAACTAGATTCAGACTCACTCTCCAGATTATTTTACCTCAGATTCACACTCTCCAGATTATTTAACCTGAGATTCACTCACCAGATTATTTTACCTCATATTCACACTCTCCAGATTATTTAACCTCAGATTCACACTCTCCAGATTATTTAACCTCAGATTCACACTCTACAGATTATTTTATCTCAGATTCACACTCTCCAGATTATTTAACCTCAGATTCACACTCTCCAGATTATTTAACCTCAGATTCACACTCTCCAGATTATTTAACCTCAGATTCACACTCACCAGATTATTTTTACTTCAGATTCACACTCTCCAGATTATTTTACCTCAGATTCACACTCACCAGATTATTTTATCTCAGATTCACACTCTACAGATTATTTTATCTCAGATTCACACTCTCCAGGTTATTTAACCTCAGATTCACACTCTCCAGATTATTTAACCTCAGATTCACACTCTCCAGATTATTTAACCTCAGATTCACACTCTCCAGATTATTTAACCTCAGATTCACACTCCCCAGATTATTTAACCTCAGATTCACTCTCCAGATTATTTTACCTCAGATTCACACTCACCAGATTATTTTATCTCAGATTCACACTCTACAGATTATTTTATCTCAGATTCACACTCTCCAGGTTATTTTACCTCAGATTCACACTCACCAGATTATTTTTACTTCAGATTCACACTCTCCAGATTATTTTACCTCAGATTCACACTCTACAGATTATTTTGCCTCAGATTCACACTCTCCAGATTATTTTATCTCAGATTTACACTCACCAGATTATTTTACCTCAATTACCACTATTTACATTAGGTAATCTCAGATTCACTCTCCCACATTCCCCTAACTGTCAATCTCCAGATTAGCATCCGCATTGCCTCAGATTCACTCTCTTCAGAATCATACTCTCCAGATGAACTCTCTTGAGATTAGAACTCTTCAGATTCACAATCTCAGATTTAGTCTCTCTAAAATTAGCTCACTTCACCTACACTCTTTAGACCACATTTTCCAGACCAGCACTCTTCAGATTCCCTCTCTACCGATTACCTCACTTCAGATTCACACTCTTCAAATTATTCTTCTCCAAATTTACAATCATTAGGCCACTCTTCTAATTCTCTTGCTCCTGATTGGACACTCTATTCTCTGAATATACACTTTCAGGCCACATTGTCCAAATTAGTGCCAGATTTTCTCTCTCCAAAGTCTCACTCTTCAGTTCACACTCCCCATAATACCCAGAGACCATAGCATGACAAAACCATCATGTCTGCTCTACCTCACTTTATCTCTGACTGTCTTTCTTTTCTTTCTTCCTCTTTCCTTCTATTTCTTCTCAGCTCCTTTCAGGCTTTCCCTTTATCTGTCTATGCCTGTCTCCTGAGCCTCCACCCCCCCCCCCAGTCATTCCCCTCGGTGTATCCTAACCCATGAACTCCACTCCTTAACCCCTAACCCCTTCTCCTTAATCCTTAACTCGCTCCTCTCCTGAGGTTTCAGGTCTAAAGAGAGGAGTGGGTTTGAGGAAGGAAACGAAAGGAAAGGAAGTAGATGATTAGCTACAGTATGGTTTTCTCATTATTTACAGAGAAAGGAAGGAGAGAAGATTTCACACTCGGACGAGACAGGTAGACGCGCTACATGTACAGGCATTGGGTGGGGTTTTGTAGTTACTGGTTCAGACCCATACACTCCAGTTCTCCTAAATCTTAAAAATAGGTTGCTCCTCCTCCATGTATCCTCAAACCAGTAACCAAAAAACGCCTAGGTGTGTCCAAAATCCAGATCCTCCCTGATCCACAAGCTCCACACACACACACACACACACACACACTCCAGCCCAAAAAACACAGTATGCCTTTCAGTTATTCGTTACCTCTGTCCGACCTGATAAATCAACGAGCAAGCACACAAGCACGCAAAATCCTGGGCAGTTAGATCTACCTGTCTTGAACTGTAAAAGATGTCTAGAGTTCTCCTGGTGAGTCAGCATGGACAGAACATAATTTCCAGAATTCCCTCTGATATACAGCTACTCCACCAACTGCAAACATAAATTTGTCTTTTTATGTCTTTAACTTGGAAAGTCTTTGCCTAACCTCAGGAGAGACAGTATGATGTGCTCACTCACACACACACACACACACACACACACACTGAGGAGCGATACAACAAATTTCTGTTTGTCTTATGAGCCATGTGGGGCCGAAAGAAACATTTCTGATCATAAACAGAAACACAGGCAGAGAGAGAGAGAGAGAGAGAGAGAGAGATGGACACAGTGAGTAACAAGCAGCCATCTGTTCTAGGAAACACTGAGACCGAAAAGAGCCCTCTATGTTTGTTTCACCATTTTTGTTCTTTTTATAGGTTTTAAACATTATTCATCATCTTATTCGTGTGTGTTATTCGCTTAATAGTCTAATAATCATTAACGTAATGATGTAATGGCGAGAATGAGAGAATGGCGGAGAGACAGAATAACAGATGGAGACAGAACAAGGTGGGAAACAGAGAGGGTGAGACAGGAATAAAGAAAAGGAGTGAAGGAGGAGAAAAGAGAATGACAAGTAACTCAGATAAACAGACTAAACTGTGTGTGTGTGTGTGTGTCTTTAGTCTGCTGGCTGCAAGTGCTGCCAAATGAGGGGATTTTTCAAACGACAGAAGAGTGTGAGGAAAGTCAGTCACATCTAGTGCAATTGTTTTGTATCTTCTAGTAAATTCTGTCTATTTCAGCAGAGGCTCAGCGCTTAAGGCTTCAGGTTAGTGAAAGCTATGAAAGGTCGAAGGTTTCAAGCCCCAAGCTGCCACAGTTGGGCCCCTGAGCAAGGCCCTTAACCCTTTCTACTACAGAGAAGCTGTTTCATAGCTGACCCTGTGCTCTGACCCTATCTTCCTAATAAGCTGGGATTTGTGCAGAAAAGAATTTCACAGTGCTGTAAGATATATGTGAGAAATAAAGACTTATTGTTATTATTTTTCCTCTTCAATCGTAATGAAAATCCTGAATATATGAAGTGATATTAAAAGATCATAATGAATCAAACATTCTGCTTATTCCATTCCTATCTACTCTATTGTTCTTTATTTTTATTCTATTTTTTATTTTTATATATTGTATTATATAATTGATGGTCTATTTTATATTATATTTTGTATTATATTCCGATTCTTTTTTTATACTTGGTAATTCTTTTTATTTTAGATTCTTCTTTTCTTCTAGTGTATTTCTGACATTTTTGTATTCTAGTTTTACATTTTTTAAATTATTTATTATATTTTTACATGCTAGTTTTACATTTTATTTTAATTATTTATTATATTTTATATTCTAGTTTTACATTTTTATTTAAATTGTATTTCTTATATTTTTATATTTAAGTTTTAGATTTTTATTTAAATTATTTATTATATTTTATATTCAAGTTTTAGATTTTTATTTAAATTATTTATTATATTTTATATTCTAGTTTTACATTTTATTTAAATTATTTATTATATTTTATATTCTAGTTTTACATTTTATTTAAATTATTTATTATATTTTATATTCTAGTTTTACATTTTTATTTAAATTGTATTTCTTATATTTTTATATTTAAGTTTTAGATTTTTATTTAAATTATTTATTATATTTTATATTCAAGTTTTAGATTTGTATTTAAATTATTTATTATATTTTATATTCTAGTTTTACATTTTATTTAAATTATTTATTATATTTTATATTCTAGTTTTACATTTGTATTTAAATTATTTATTATATTTTATATTCTAGTTTTGGATTTTATTTAAATTATTTATTATATTTTATATTCTAGTTTTACATTTTTATTTCCATTACAGGACAGTCATAAAAAAAAATCAGTACATGTTGTACTGTGTATGATTGTGTATGTGACAAATAAAATTGAATATTTTGAATAAATCTATTCTTTTTTTCAGGACAATTTTTTAATCATTTCAGGCTTTAAAAATTCTTGAAATATCTACTCAAATTAACAAAATGATCACTGGCCAAAACATAGAACATAGACATTTTATTAAAAGTTTAAAATTAATAAAATTATTTCTTTGGTGTATTATAGCTAATAATAGCAGCTGTTAGATACAATTGATTAAACAATATATTTTAACTAGCTAAAATGTTGTTTTTAGATTTTTGTCGTATCGTTATGGTATCGTATTGTCTGCAAGACTGAAATTTTTCACAGCAAAAAAAATAAATTAAAGTCTACATAGAAATGCAGTTCTTTAGTGATAAACAAATAAAAATCCATCCTATAATAATGGACTAAAACGTTAAATAAAACTTTGGTGTTTCAGTTAATTTGTCACATATACATTACTGCACAGTGGAATACTTTTCTTCACATATCTCATCCTTGGGGGTTAGGGTCAGAGCACAGGGTCAGCTATGATACACCACCCCTGGAGCAGAGTGGGTTAAGGGCCTTACTCAAGGGCCCAATGCTGGTAGCTTGGCAGTGCTGGGGCTTGAACCCCGATCTCCCAGCCAATGCCCTAGAGCCTTAACCACGTGATCTACCACTGCCCCCATTTACTATTTAAATAATATTCCGTTTGTGAGGAAACAGAACCTCCACAAAGGTGGAACTGTTCTAAGTAGGCATGGTATCATCAACAACAGATCATACAGTCCATCAGCTACAGTAATATCCTTACATATTCCATTATTACGTAAAGCCGGGTTAATATATAAGAAATCTCTAGTGGTTAAAGCGAGTGTCTGAGATTCCTCTCCGCCCCTTTTCCCAGCAGCTCTGTCTCGACTCTCCTGCTGGAAAAAGAACAAGTGTTTTACACACACACACACACACACACACACATATCCACATATGTGGATACACACACAGGTTTTATTTAAGGTACATATTGTATGTGCACTAGATCTGCCAAAAAAAAAAACTTTTCTGTTCTCAAAACTTGTCTAAGTGTCAAACAACCGGCTGTGTTTTCAATCTCTCTGCTGAACAAGGCCACGAATCAGTGCACACTTTCCCTAGCTCTGCCGCTCGGTCTATAATGAGATCATTCGGGAGGAGGAAGCATTCCAGTCATGTTCTGCCTGCTTGTTTTCTATCTTCCCCTTGAACCCTTTTCCAACACACACACATACACACACACACACACACGAACAAACCCACCTAGCTCCCCATCATAAAGCTGGGTCCAAAATTTGACTCAGATGAAAATAATTTTCTTTAAAACTAGATCGAAGCTCAACTGATCATCATGCAGTCATTTAGCAGACAAAAACATGAGTTGATTCTTAAAGATTAAGCTCACACACACACACACACACATCTGTGGAATCCTCTAACTGACACTATGGCCTTTCCACACCATGGCCTTTGACACAGGCCTTTCTGAGTTATGGCTAATATTTACCCACATTCCCTTGAGTAACTGAGCAGTAAGCGAGACACTGACACACACACACACACACTTCATCGGTTTATTGAGTTATGTAATGTGCAGATCCGTTCAGTCCATCTGACACTGAGTGTATTGTGTGTTGCTTAGCACAGATTGTTTTTATTTGGTTGTTTGCTATCATGTGCTGTGTGTGATGGTGAAATCACATGGACTTGTTGTTGCTATGCTAGCAAGCTTAAGCTAGCTTAGAACTGAAGCCAACAGTTTACTTCAACACCAGTCATTAAATCGGCGTCAAGCCGAAACGCTAGAGGAAACGAGTGAAAACTGTTCCCCTCAGATACGTTAGCTGCAAAAAAGAAAGAGTAAAATTAGCATTGACCTCACACTGAACTTACACAAGCTGTGCCATATTGAGAAAAGTCAAACAGTATTCCAAAAAAAACCCCAAAAAATCTCAACGTTGTGAGTGAACGCAAGAGTGAGCTGTTTATCAGGAACTTTCTCATGAACACTGTGACTCTTTTTCAGCGTAGCATTAGCCCAAGACCCAGCTTCCGGTCTTTATCTAAATATGGGAAGAGTAATTAATGAAATGAACGTTCTAGATCATTTTACCTCATGAAAGAAAAATTCCCTCAGGAACAACAAATCTTTTTTTTTGACTGTCATTATTCTAGCTGAGGAAGAGTGTTAAACAAAACCATGTGAGCGTTTACAATACGTCTCTTCGGGAGAGAATAAACATACAGATTCCTCACTAATCACAAACATTTGCTTCCTGGAGCTACAATGTTAAGGTAAGGTAGCTAATATATACACCAATCAGGCATAACATTATGACCACCTGCCTAATATCCCCAAAACACTGCCACTGACACTGTCAGAATCATTCTAATTACATTTAATGTACAATTCTGTCTTCAAAGTGGTGCTGGTGTAAAGACGTAGCACACTATGCCTCGAGGAAGACAGTGACTCAGACGCTTAGCTCTGTGATGTCATTCAGTCCATTTTTACACACATCAGTCTGTGATACAGTGTCAAGAACAACATCTGGTTTGAAGCAAGGTGTGTGATGTTTACATGTCGAGTTTGCACAATGCTAAACTCCCTTATTTGCTAGGAAGGTTAGCCTTCTAGCATCAGTGCAAAACTAGAAAACAACAAAATTCAGACATCAAATCTTCCCCTGCTGTGTTCTGACGTCTATACTGTGAATGAAAATCGAGAAATAGAAATGTAAAGAGAGAGAGAGAGAGAGAGAGAGAGAGAGGGGCTAACTGAGGAGTTCTTTGCTAGACAGACAAAAGCATGATGCTAAAGCGTCAAACAGAGAGACAATGAGACGTAAAAAGACAACGAGAGAGACGGAGTGAATGAACGAAGAGCATGATGAGACATAAAAGTGGAAGAATGGGTCAAAAGAAGAGAGGCGGAACGTGAACGGAAACGAGACAGCAACAGATTGTTGCAGAGTGAGGAATATAGAAAGAGAAGGAGGAGCGAAGGAAGCAAGAAGCAGATAGATGGAGAGAGAGAGGGAGAGGGAGAGAGGGAGAGAGAGAGAGAGAGAGAGAGAGGCTGAGAGAGGGGGGAGGGCAAGAGAGAGAAAGAGAGAGAGAGAAGAGAGGAGAGAGACTGATTATGAGATAAACAGGTAGAAGCAGTGTGATGCTCCATGTCATGTCATGATCATTAGCTCCGTCTTTTCTTCCCGTCCTCCTGAATGGTCTCTCTTCTCCCTTTCCCGATTGGCTCATTTCGGGTTGAGCCGTTGTCCAATCAGAGAGCAGCGTGTGGTGTGACAGATGGTGACAGCGAGAGGTTCTGGATGGTGGACGAGTCTGAAAGCTGACCATCCCTCAGCGCCTTATGGTGTGTTCGGTGGGAGAAACAGTGCATGCAGGATTCTTTTTTTAACTTTCATATCACACCTTATTCGCTGCATATATTAACTTTACAGAATGAATTTCCCCTGTTCAGATTTTATTTGCATTTTCGTACCATTCTAAATACAGAAATAAAGAAAAGATTTAGCGACTTTTGGTACTTTTCTTAATGCGTGCACTTGAGGGTTTACTTGTGTACTTTATTGTTTCATTTTGACGCGTAAACTTTAAAGCTAATAACTTAAAAGCAATAAAAATACGCTAATACGCTTTGTGTTGTACCCCATGTAGTGAGCATCTACTGTATATAGAATAGAGCCACCCCCACCCCCCGAAAAAAATAAATCCCGTGTGAAGTTAAACTGAATGTAAAAGTGACTATCAGTAAAATTATCACTGTAATAACTAGCTTTATATTTAAAATAAATTTCTCATGCTCTTTTATAGTGCGATATTCCTTGCCGGAAATTTCCAGAACACTCTCTGTATCCCATGATGCATGGCAATAGGATAATAGCTGTGATGTGTGAGGATGAAGAGGTAATCTTAGTAGTTGACTAGGGTCCGGTTTGACATCCTGAAGTCTTATTTATGTACAGTTTCACCTTAACTCTTCATCGACACACATGATTCAGTCCGGCCGCTCGGGTGACCTTGTTAAAAGGGCTGTCAAAGAGCTGTAAAACAATCATTCAATCTCTCTCTCTCTCTCTCTCTCACACACACACACACATATCTTGGTCCTTGTCTTATCATGACTCCTAAGGGACCCTGGAGGAAAAATGAAAATGTGAGCTGCCAATTTCACTTCCAGGCTTTCAGTCACACTCTCAGCACACACACACACACACACACGCACCTCTCACACAGAAATAACGCTAATAAATCAGTCCACTTCAGCTTAATGAGAATGCGTACAAGGACATTCCAGCTTACTCTTTCTGTGGTGTATTCTAGGGCACTTACTACAGCTTGGAAGAAAAAGTGTCATTGTGTTCTGATCAGAAGCTAGCTTGCAATGAAGGCAGGGTTTTTTTTGTAGCTCATAATATTATCTGGTTTTAAAGGGCAGTATCACAAAGTAACCCTATACATCCGTTCACATGAGGATCAGTTTCGAGTGATCGGATGATATACCTCACAGCCTCTATAGGAGTTCGATGGAGAACGCTGGTGTTTGTTTGGATGGTGAATGAGAGAGTTTTTGAATGTGAAGATTCGTGTTCAGTGATGAATAATGGTGTTTGATGGTGAATGTTTGTATTGTCACTGTTGGTGTTTGGTGGTGAATACTGGTGTATAATTGTGTTAAATGGTGAATTTAGGAGGTGTTGGTACTTGATGGTGAGTGTTTGATGGTGAATTTTGGTGTTTAATGGTGGATGTTGGTGTTTGGTGGTGAATGCTGGTGTATAATTGTGTTAAATGGTGAATTTAGGAGGTGTTGGTGTTTGGTGGTGGATGTTGGTGTTTGGTGGTGGATGTTAGTGTTTGGTGGTGGATGTTGGTGTTTGATGGTGGGTGTTGGTGTTTGGTGGTGGATTTTGGTGTTTGGTGGTGGATGTTAGTGTTTGGTGGTGGATGTTAGTGTTTGGTGGTGGATTTTGGTGTTTGGTGGTGGGTGTTAGTGTTTGGTGGTGGATGTTGGTGTTTGGTGGTGGATGTTGGTGTTTGATGGTGGGTGTTGGTGTTTGGTGGTGGATTTTGGTGTTTGGTGGTGGGTGTTAGTGTTTGGTGGTGGATGTTGGTGTTTGGTGGTGGATGTTGGTGTTTGGTGGTGGATGTTGGTGTTTGGTGGTGGATGTTGGTGTTTGGTGGTGGATGTTGGTGTTTGATGGTGGGTGTTAGTGTTTGGTGGTGGATTTTGGTGTTTGGTGGTGGATGTTGGTGTTTGGTGGTGGATGTTAGTGTTTGGTGGTGGATGTTGGTGTTTGGTGAATGTTGGTGTTTGATGGTGGGTGTTAGTGTTTGGTGGTGGATGTTGGTGTTTGGTGGTGGATGTTGGTGTTTGATGGTGGGTGTTGGTGTTTGGTGGTGGATGTTGGTGTTTGGTGAATGTTGGTGTTTGATGCTAAATGTTGGTGTTTAGTTTTGACCAATTGTGAATTCTGGTGTTTGGTGGTGTTTGACAGTGAATGTTGGTGTTTGTTGGTGTTTAATTGTGTTAAATGGAGAATTTATGAGTTTGTTGGTATTTGATGGTGAATGCTGATAAATTTTGGTGTTTGTTGGTAAATGTTTTTAAATATATGTCACTGTTAGCGTTTGCTGGTGAACGTTTTGGAGTTTGTTGGTGTTTGGTGGTGAATGTTGGTATTTGTTGATGTTTAAGGGGGAATTGTGGAGTTTGTTGGCATTTGGTATAGTAAATGTTGATATTTAGTGACAGTTGATGGTGTATGTTGGTATTCATTGGCATTTGAGGGTGAATATGATCTCTGCTGGTGACCGTTGCTGTATGATGATGAATGTCGGTGTTCGTAAGCGCTGCTATTTAATAGTAAATATAGTGTTACTGAATGTAGTGTTTGTGAATGATGGTCTGGCTGAACCGTGGTTACATTTAAGCAATGGCACAGTAGGACAGGGCTGCACAATAACTTGTACTTTTATTGTTATTCCACTGTGAGTTTCATGAAAAGCTTTAATAAAAAGAATGAAATGTAATCCTGGTGTTTTGTTTCTAGTGACAAACTACAGAATCTTGAAGCGAGCGATTTGCTTTCTGCAATTCCATGTATGCGCGGTTTTCTGAATCCCTTCTTTAAAAATACTTCTATTTTTGTTTTCAGAAGTTAGAGGTGAGTAAACGAGATAATCCTAGGTGTTTGCCATGTCAGTCAAACCGCTTTCTGTGAAAGAGGCCATGCTTATAGTGAGCTTTTAGTGACTAATGTTACTGTGAAATGTGAAAAAATATCATTTATATTTGTCAAGTCCGAAGCAGCCACCAGAATTAGGAATTTTTCCTTATTTGATAGTCTTCTACAGTTATAAATCAAGCACAACTCAGGGTTCTCTTTTTCTGCTAAACAAGGACAAATTGCTCCCCTCACTGCCAGGTTTTGAACCTGGACAACCACCAAACCCTGCAGTCAGTAGCGTATCAAAATATTCCTGAGATAGGGAAATAAAACACTCTGAGTCTTATCTTAAGTCAAATAAACTCACGGCAGCTGTAAGACATTTCAACACAGCTTTCCCATAATGCAGCCTGCTGAAATATTAACGTTTAAGCTTATAGAATGGAATGAAAGACATTTGGAAGTAAAAATAAATAGCAGCATGGAGGAAAAACTAACAATGGAAAAGCAAGAATTAAACACTGCTGGATAGCCCAGAGTTAATAAGAAGCATAAAAGGACCTGAAGGAACCTAAAACACAGACAACAAAAACACATAAACACTCACACCATGTGCAGCAGAACACTAAAGACCTATTTTGCTGTAAAAATTGTACAAATCCCTCAAAGGCTTTTCTCAATCATAAGCCAACAGCTGCTCACCTCAGCTCCTCAACTCAAAGGAGATTCCCTGTGGAGCAGATTCCTGGAGCTGAGATCACCTTAAAACTAACACATCCTGTACAAATGTTCTGTGTACAAGCTACTAAATATGGAAGGAATATACAGCGTTGAGGGAAACTGGTCTCTGGTGCAGAATGTCGGTGTTTGATTGAGAATATTTTGGAAAGTGTGAGTGGTGTTTGATGGAGAATTCATGAATGATGGTTGTTGGAGTTTGGTGGAAAATGGTATTTGTGTTTTTGCTATTGTGTACTTCATGTTATACTTACTGGGTTACAGTGCCTGGTGTACAACACTGCTGTGTGATGGTGTCTTGGATCTGGTGTTTGATGGGGTTCAATGGTGTTTTATGATATTTCTTGGTGTTTGATGGTGTGTATTTGTATTTGGTGATGTTTTTGATGGTGTGTGTTGGTGTTTCATGAAATTTGTTGGTGTCTGATGGTGTGTGTTCATATTTGGTGATGTGTTTGATGGTGTGTGTTCATATTTAGTGATGTTTTTGATGGTGTGTGTTGGTGTTTCATAAACATTCTTGGTGTTTGATGGTGTGTGTTCATATTTGGTGATGTGTTTGATGGTGTGTGTTCATATTTAGTGATGTTTTTGATGGTGTGTGTTGGTGTTTCATGAAATTTGTTGGTGTCTGATGGTGTGTGTTCATATTTGGTGATGTGTTTGATGGTGTGTGTTCATATTTAGTGATGTTTTTGATGGTGTGTTGGTGTTTCATAAACATTCTTGGTGTTTGATGGTGTGTGTTCATATTGGTGATGTGTTTGATGGTGTGTGTTGGTGTTTCATGATATTTCATGGTGTTTGATGGTGTGTATTTGTATTTGGTGATGTTTTTGATGGTGTGTGTTGGTGTTTCATGAAATTTGTTGGTGTCTGATGGTGTGTGTTCATATTTGGTGATGTTTTTGATGGTGTGTGTTGGTGTTTCATAAACATTCTTGGTGTTTGATGGTGTGTGTTCATATTTGGTGATGTTTTTGATGGTGTGTGTTGGTGTTTCATAAACATTCTTGGTGTTTGATGGTGTGTATTTGCATTTGGTGATGTTTTTGATGGTGTGTGTTGGTGTTTCATGAAATCTGTTGGTGTCTGATGGTGTGTGTTGATATTTGGTGATGTTTTTGATGGTGTGTGTTCATATTTAGTGATGTTTTTGATGGTGTGTGTTAGTGTTTCCTGAAATTTCTTGGTGTTTGATGGTTTGTGTTTATATTTGATAGTTTTTGATGGTGTTTCATAAACATTGTTAGTGTTTGATGGAGTGTGTTGGTGTTTGATGATGTTTTTGATGGTGTGTGTTGGTAATCTTGGGTATTTATGGTGTCTGGTGGAAAGTTTTAATGTTTTATGGAGAGTGAATTTGTTTCATGAAAAATATGAGTGTTTGTGTAACGGCAAGTCCCTTAAAATTAACGAACATTCTTCAAATTCCCACTGTGACTCACTGAGCTCACTCATTTTGGAGTTTCCCTTGCTTTTCACTAAACCTGTCAGTGTTTTGGACCACATGTGATCTGTCACAGCCAGGTTTTTGGACTGGTCCGTAATAAGGATCAGAAGCTGCTGCTCCATTTGGTGACCATCTGATGTGTATGTTTACCGTTTGGTATAATTACACACAATACCACTGTGCTCGTATGCCAAAGCTAAGCCACAAGTAAACAGCAATCAGCAGCATAAGTGTGAAAATTTGAGGTTATTACATTCTTTACACAAATCTAACCAAGACAATTAAATCATATTATATTTGTACCACATAAATATCATCAAAATGCTCTTCTATGGATATTTATGCTCATTTATTTATGAGGAATTGGGAAACAGCCAGCTCTTCTGTATCATCTTGTAGCTACAATCCAGGATGTAAAGCCTGTTGCTCATGCTACATCGCTATGCAGCTGAAAACTACATGCCCTACATTACAGCACATTTACAGCATTTGGCAGACGCCCTTATCCAGGGAAACTTACGTTTATCTCATTTATACAACCGAGGGTTAAGGGCTTTGCTCAGGGGCCCAGCACTGGCAATTTGCTGGACCTGGGATTCAAACTCACAGCCTTCCAACACCTTAACCACTTGCCCTTGTCCACATACATGAGCACACACTTCCCTGAAAGGTTAATATTGCTTGAAATGGTAGGGAAGAGACTAACACCCTCCCTCACTCTCAGAGAACACGTCTCTGTTGCACTCTCTGATCACAGATAACTATGATATCATTAGGATTCGTTGCACCACTCAGCGTCCTCATTGGAAAAAAAAATGTATGACCATCATATACTGGATAAACAGAATTTATAATACTACGGCAAATCATAGATTCTATATTTATAAAGAATTGGAGTATTCTTTGTGTTTAAAACTTTAGTTGTGTTCAGTGAAATGAAATACGCAACACACTAGCGGCAAAGCAGTGTAAAGGGAAACAATACCATGACCTTATCAGCAGAACTGCTAAACATAATCAGCCTGAAACAATCGCATAACTCAGAAAACACACACTCATGACTCCGCCCTTTTCATAGTGAAAGTCTGGTAGCTTCTGGTAACAGCACATTCCAGAGTCATGCTAAAATCCCCTCCACACACACACACAATAAAACAATGCTTCGCTCTCACTCCCTGCCCACAACCACCGAGTTTCATAACAATCCCATTATTCATAAATCCGAGCCGAGGAGAAAGTGCCAGGTCATGTGCAGTATGCTGCCAATCACAGGTGAAGTGTAAACAGGAGCGTAAAGCCATACCCGAGTGTGTGTGGTGCTAAGTGTCTCCCAAATGAGGATGAGGTTTCCTTTAGAGTCTGGTTCCTCTCACGGTTTCTTCCTCATACCATTTAAGGGAGTTTTTCCTTGACACAGTCACCTCAGGCTTGCTCATTGGGGATTAATACAAATAAGTTTAAAAGTAAGTCTAATATTAATCTTGAACTTTTTGTACTATATTTCTTATGTTCTGTAAAGCTGCTTTGAGACAGTGTCTGATGTTAAAAGTGCTATACAGATAAAAGTGAACTGAATTGAACTGCGAAATATTAATTGAAGAATATTTTCTTGGTTATTTTATGTACAGAGTAAAGGCACAACATATGAATTATTTTCAACCCTTAAGCTACACTATATTACCAAATGTTTTGGGACACCCCTCCAAAACATTAAATTCAGGTGTTGTGTTGGGCTCGGCCCCTTAGTTCCAGTGAAAGGAACTCTTAAATGCTTCAGTATACCGAGACAATTTCATGCTCCCATTTTTGTGGGAACAGTTTGGGGATGACCCCTTCCTGTTCCAACATGACTGCACACCAGTGCACAAACAAGGTCCATAAAGACATGGATGAGTGAGTTTGGTGTGGAGGAACTTGACTGACCTGCACAGAGACCTGACCTCAACCTGATACAACACCTTTGGGATGAATTAGAGTGGAGACTGTGAGCCAGACCTTCTCATCCAACATCAGTGCCTGACCTCACAAATGTGCTTCTAGAGGAATGGTCAAAAATTCCCATAAACAATGTCTTGGTATGCTGAAGCATAAAGAGGTCATTTAATTGGAACTAAGGGGCTGAGCCCAACCCCTAAAAAACGACACCTGAATTCAATGATTTGGAGGGGTGTCCCAAAACTTTTGCCAATATAGTGTATTTAGTATTTTAAAATTTGCAAATAATTAGTGCCATATTTCAAAAACATGACCCAAACTAACATACCATAGTACATGAAATACAGGAAGTCTCTGTGTCCTTCCTGAATGTCACCATCTTTCATAACATTTCATAACAGAGGCAGGACACAGCCTTGAACCTGATAACCTGAATTTTTTTTTCACAGACCAAGCACGGTGCACAGAGATGGACAACAAACTCACAAAAAAACATTTCAGCATCAACAGTACACATGTAAGTCTTCTTCTAGCTCCCAAAGCAGCTGTTCAGAAATCCCACATCTGGTGAGTGTTAACTAGTCATAAACATCTGACAAGAAAATGAATAAGCATACACATTGTTTTGGGTGTGTGGATGTTTGTCCATTTTTTTTCCCATTTCCAAAATATGGAACGACGGACTGCAAACGAGGGAACGGGAATTCTGCGTTACGTCCTGTGTGTCCTGACTTTACTCTGGGAGGCGGTGTTGTGAACATTTCAGCAGAACACCTCTGTGTTTTCTGTCATCTTAGCAAAAATACCACAACATTTAGAGTCTACTGACCACCACCACAACATTTAAAGTCTACTTAGTGCCTTAAAATGCACAGAAAGTGCCAAGAGCCCAGCTTTCATTCTCTACTGGTGTTTATTTTAGTGTTCAGAAGTTTTTGACAGATCTTGCTTGGTGTTTAGTGGAGATTTTTTTAGTGTTTAATGAAGTATAAACTGATCAGGCATATCATTATGACCACTGTCAGGTGAAGTGAATAAGACTGATGATCTCCTCATCATGGCACCTGTTAGTGGGTGGGATATATTAGGCAGTAAGTGAACATTTTGTCCTCAAAGTTGATGTGTTAGAAGCAGGAAAAATGGACAAGTGTAAGCATTTGAGCGAGTTTGACGAAGGGCCAAATTGCGATGGCTAGACCACTGGATCAGAGCATCTCCAAAACTGCAGCTCTTGTGGGGTGTTCCCGGTCTGCAGTGGTCAGTATCTATCAAAAGTGGTCCAAGGAAGGAACAGCGATCAAGGCTCAAGACGGTCAAGGATCACTGATGCACGTGGGGAGCGAAGGCTGGACCATGTGATCCGATCCAACAGACGAGCTACTGTTGCTCAAATTGCTGAAGAAGTTAATGCTGGTTCTGATGTCAGAATACACAGAGCAGGACGGGTCAGGGCTGTTTTGGCAGCAAAAGAGGGACCAACAAAATATTAAGCAGGTGGTCATAATGTTATACCTTATCACAGTCATGTTAATAAATCTCATTGAATAGAATTGGTAATGGAGATTGTTCAGCTGATGGAAATGTAGTCAGATTTTGTTTAGAGTTTGTTAGTGTCTTGATGGAAATCTGTATTGTTTAATGAATGCATTGTTGGAGAATGGAGGTAATAATTGGTGACTGCTGGCTTGTAATGGTGTTTGTTGGAGAATTTTGTTCATGTTTGCTTCAGCTTGGTTAGTTGTATCATTTGGCTGGAGATATAAAAGGGGAAAATGTTTATATCCTTGTGGCAACATGTCCAGCTGTAGCTGAAAACCAGGCCGTGATTGAAATGGTGATGAGACATGTTCTACATGATGCCTCACACACTTTGCAGCTTCTCTTTCTGAGAAAGCTATTTCTGGCAAACAAAGCCTGCCATTCGACTTCCAAACATCTCTCTTTTCAACATGAAAAATCCCAGAAAGACTACGAGCTGTTCGGAATCACAGACTCCAGACCACAGTTTACACTCGGCTGCACTGGATCTTGGAAAAATCATCTTCAGTTTAAGTCAGCCAAGCTGTGAAGTGTAAACTTCAGAGACAGATGCTTATTGAAGCCGTTTGAGAAACATGACTCTGGAGAGAGAAAGAGGAAAAGACCAAACAAACAGATGGGAATATAATTACAAGAAAGAAAGAAAGAAAGAAAGAAAGAAAGAAAGAAAGAAAGAAAGAAAGAAAGAAAGAAAGAAAGAAAGAAAGAAAGAAAGAAAGAAAGAAAGAAAGAAAGAAAGAAAGAAAGAAAGAAAGAAAGAAAGAAAGAAAGAAAGAAATCCGTCCATCCATCCATCCAGAAAGAATCTCGAAAGAAAGAAAAAGAAAGAAAGAATCTATCTACACTATATTGCCAAAAATATTCGCTCACCTGCCTTGACTCGCATATGAACTTAAGTGACATCCCATTCCTAATCCATAGGGTTCAATATGACGTCGGTCCACCCTTTGCAGCTATAACAGCTTCAACTCTTCTGGGAAGGCTGTCCACAAGGTTTAGGAGTGTGTTTATGGGAATTTTTGACCATTCTTCCAGAAGCACATTTGTGAGGTCACACACTGATGTTGGACGAGAAGGCCTGGCTCTCAGTCTCCGCTCTAATTCATCCCAAAGGTGTTCTATCGGGTTGAGGTCAGGACTCTGTGCAGGCCAGTCAAGTTCATCCACACCAGACTCTGTCATCCATGTCTTTATGGACCTTGCTTTGTGCACTGGTGCACAGTCATGTTGGAAGAGGAAGGGGCCAGCTCCAAACTGTTCCCACAAAGTTGGGAGCATGGAATTGTCCAAAATGTCTTGGTATGCTGAAGCATTCAGAGTTCCTTTCACTGGAACTAAGGGGCCAAGCCCAGCTCCTGAAAAACAACCCCACACCATAATCCCCCCTCCACCAAACTTTACACTTGGCACAATGCAGTCAGACAAGTACCGTTCTCCTGGCAACCGCCAAACCCAGACTCGTCCATCAGATTGCCAGATGGAGAAGCGCGATTCGTCACTCCAGAGAACGCGTCTCCACTGCTCTAGAGTCCAGTGGCGGCGTGCTTTACACCACTGCATCCGACGCTTTGCATTGCACTTGGTGATGTATGGCTTGGATGCAGCTGCTCGGCCATGGAAACCCATTCCATGAAGCTCTCTGCGCACTGTTCTTGAGATAATCTGAAGGCCACATGAAGTTTGGAGGTCTGTAACGATTGACTCTGCAGAAAGTCGGCGACCTCTTCGCACTATGCGCCTCAGCATCCGCTGACCCCGCTCCGTCAGTTTACGTGGCCTACCACTTCGTGGCTGAGTTGCTGTCGTTCCCGAACACGTCCACGTTCTTATAATACAGCTGACAGTTGACTGTGGAATATTTAGGAGCGAGGAAATTTCACGACTGGATTTGTTGCACAGGTGGCATCCTATCACAGTTCCACGCTGGAATTCACTGAGCTCCTGAGAGCGACCCATTCTTTCACAAATGTTTGTAAAAACAGTCTGCATGCCTAGGTGCTTGATTTTATACACCTGTGGCCATGGAAGTGATTGGAACACCTGATTCTGATTATTTGGATGGGTGAGCGAATACTTTTGGCAATATAGTGTATCTATCTATCTATCTATCTATCTATCTATCTATCTATCTATCTATCTATCTATCTATCTAAGAAAGTGTTATAGAAAGTGAGAGAAAGAAAAAAGAAAGAACGAAAGAAAGACAGACAGACAGACAGACAGACAAAGAACAAAAGAAAGAAAGACAGAAAGAAAGAATCTATCTATCTATCTATCTATCTATCTATTTAAGAAAGTGTTAGAGAAAGTGAGAGAAAGAAAAAAGAAAGAATGAAAGAACAAAAGAAAGACAGACAGAAAGAAAGAAAGACAGACAGAAAGAAAGAATGAAAGACAGACAGACAGACACACAGACAGAAAGAATCTATCTATCTATCTATCTATCTATCTATCTATCTATCTATCTATCTAAGAAAGTGTTAGAGAAAGTGAGAGAAAGAAAAAGGAAAGAACAAATGAAAGACAGACAGACAGACAGACAGAAAGAAAGAACGAAAGACAGACAGACAGACACAATAGAGACACACAATGACTTCTACACCCCTAGCATGCTAGTCTGGGTTAGAGTCTGGAGAAAGAGTGAGATGAGACAGCAAAAAACAGAAAGCTGGAGAGAAATGGAAAAATTAATCATCTCAGAAAGAGAGAGACAGAGAGAGAGAGAGAAAGAGAGAGAGAGAGAAAGACAGGATGAGAGAAAGGAAAGAGAGAGAAGCTCCCAGCAGGAGTTAGCGTTGGTCATTCATCTTCCTGTGCTCGTCTCTCAACAGCTGAACCGAATCCAGGTCAAGCGTGAACTGCAACCTACAGTCATTTCCACACTCAGAATTCCACCACCTTTTATTCCAACATCCTCCATTTTCAAAGTAGATAAATATTTGGATTAGGTTTTAATCCTGAACAAGTCACAATGTGTTGCTTTTCCTGTAGGTTCAGTACACCATGGCAAAGGTTACTCCATGATACCAAACAACTTCATCCTTCATCCTTCTGATTCCGTTTGATTTTTAACACCAAATTCCTGAATTAAATGTTGATGTGGTGTCGAGAAGGCTACAGACAGATCCGCTATTATATGATTGCTATCATATGAGCCTATTCATGGTAAAGTTCCAAAAAAACACACACACAAATATTTATATCTTCAAAATAAATAGTGATATCATTATCTTTATCACTTTTATTCTGTTTTAATATTTCTGTAAAGCTGATTTGTGACAATGCCCATCATTAAAATCGCCACAGCAACAACATTAAATTGAACTGAATTGAATTAAAGAATCAAAATCAAAGCATACAGTGGATATCCACTGATATACCCCGACCAGGCATAACATTATGACCACCTTGCCTAATATTGTTGTGTTGGTTCTCCTTTTGCTGCTAAAACAGTAGCTCGTCTGTTGGATCGGATCACACGGGCCAGCCTTCGCTCCCCACATGCATCAAAGAGCCTTGACCGCCCATGACCCTGTCACTGGTTCACCACTCTTCCTTCCTTGGACCACTTTTAATAGATACTGACCACTGCAGACCGGGAACACCGCACAAGAGCTGCAGTTTTGGAGATGCTCTGATCCAGTGGTCTAGCCATCACAATTCAGCCCTTTGTCAAACTCACTCAAATCCTTACTCTTGTCCATTTTTCCTGCTTCTAACATCAACTTTGAGGACAAAATGTTCACAAACTTGTTCAGAATAAAATACGGAGAACTTTAGGCTGTTTGCAGCGTGAGCGGCCATGTCGATTTCCGTAAACATAAAAGAAGCTAAACAACTTATAGTTAGCTTTTAAATACTAGCTCGTTTATTGTAGTGCTTTTGCTAAAAAAATTACTTCCTTTTCTGTTTATTTTATCTTTTGGTATGTTTAATCAGAAAAGGCATCACAGAGACTCATTTGACTTGGCTTGATGTATAAGTAACATACTGATGCTGCTGAAAAGATTTTTTTTAATGAGCAGATTTTCCCTGAGTTCTGAGACACAGCGAGAGAAAATCTCAATTATTTATCTTTTCAGGCAGTAAACCAGACACTCTCTTTCATCTAGCTGTAACACACAATGTTACAGCTATGCACACACACACACACACACACACACACAAGCACATCATTCACAGCTCCGGTAATGAACACGCTGGAGCTTCATGGCCTGGAGCAGTCTCTGAACCGCAGCACACTCAGACTATTGCACGTAGCTGGAACAACCTCTCGTATTACTGTAAGAGCAGCAGTTTTATGAGCTTTTATGATCAATGCGTCTGATAGCAGAAACACAGAAAAGAAACTTCTTCCACGACTTAAAGCTGCCGTATGTGATTTTATATAACTGAATTTATAAAGCGATAGATATAAGTAAAATACTTTTCTGGCATTTGGCAGACGCCCTTATTCAGAGCGACTTACATTTTATCTCATTTTATACAACTGAGGGTTAAAGGCCTTGCTCAGGGGCCCAGCAGTGGCACCTTGGTGGACCTGGGAAACTCACAACCTTCTGATCAGTAGTCCAACACCTTAACCACTAAGCTACCACATACCCCTATAGAGCCATACAATAGTGTCCACACTGAACAACAAGAAGTGCACTTATCTATCTATCTATCTATCTATCTATCTATCTATCTATCTATCTATCTATCTATCTATCTATCTAACCGTCCATCCATCCATCCATCCATCCATCCATCCACCCTTCCTATCTATCTATCTATCTATCTATCTATCTATCTATCTATCTATCTATCTATCTATCTATCTATCTATCTATCCATCCATCCCTCTGTCCACCCACCCTTCCTATCTATCTATCTATCAATCAAAAAAAGGAAATTGGATGCTTCTCTAAGATTTGTGTACATAGAGGAAAAGGGGTGGGGCTACCAGTCCCGAGAAAACTAATCTATTTCAGAGTGATAGCAGTGTGATAACTGTGCTGTGTATTGATGATTTGGATTATATTAAATGTTTTATTCCTGACATATGCTAGGAAATGACCCCGAATTCTCTTCCTCCTATATTTTTCTGGGAGAAAATATCCATTTCGCCTCTACATCTCGCCTCATCCTATCGTTTATTTGCATTTAAACTGTAAATGTGATTAATGCCTAGGTTCCGTGAAGTCTCAGCATTTAGCACTGAAAGCTCATCTATTCCACCAGCATCTGGGCATCAATAACAATAAAGCTTGATGAAGAGAAAGGGCTTGAAGAGCCTGCAGCAGTGCGAGTCCTCATACCACCATCATAAATAAACAAGACAGGAAGCAAATACACTATGACAATGGGAGAAGTACATTAGGAAGCACTGGGAGTTTGAGAGCTATACTTGCAATCAGCAAAACTGTTTCATATAATCAGTGATGTAAATCTGTCTCACGCAAATGAATAATTGAACAGCAGTTCTCGGAAATCTGTTTAATCGATCAAAACCGCCATTTAAGGGTCAGAAAATTATACACCACAGCTGAGATGGAGAAGATGGGACTGATGTAGCTTACAGGTTAAAGTTCAGTTTAGTGACTAGGTTTTTCCCAGTAAACCCATGTTACATTCAACCGGAGGAATGGAAATCCACTCACAGGGACATTGCTCATAATCACACCCTTCTGTGTTTATAATCACTTATAATCATACTCTCCAGTGTCACCCAAATGAGGACGAGGTTCCCTTTTGAGTCAAAGTTGTGACTTGCCCCTATTAGGCTAGGTAAAAACAGGAAATACAAATTCTAATTTCCCTGAGTGTCTAAGAGTTTCATAACCATATATTCATTTTTAACTTTATGTGATGTTCTGAATACATTATATACTGTATACAGACTGCCCTATAATGGAAATAAAAATGTAAAACTAGAATATAAAAATATTAAAAATACAATTTAAATAAAAATGTAAATCTAGAATATAAAAATATAAGAAATACAATTTAAATAAAACGTAAAACTAGAATATAAAAATATAAGAAAAAAATTTAAATAAAAATGTAAAACTAGAATCTAAAAATATAAGAAATACAGTTTAAATAAAAATGTAAATCTAGAATATAAAAATATAAGAAATACAAATTAAATAAAAATGTAAAATTAGAATATAAAAATATAAGAAATACAAATTAAATAAAAATGTAAAATTAGAATATAAAAATATAAGAAAAACGATTTAAATAAAAATGTAAAACTAGAATATAAAAATATAAGAAATACAATTTAAATAAAAATGTAAAACTAGAATATAAAAATATAAGAAATACAATTTAAATAAAAATGTAAAACTAGAATATAAAAATATAAGAAATACAATTTAAATAAAAATGTAAAATTAGAATATAAAAATATAAGAATATCAAGTATAAAAAGGGCATCAGAATATAATACAAAAAATATATATAAAATAGACTATAAATTATATAATATATAAAAATAAAAAATAGAATAAAAATAAAAAACAATAGAGTAGATATGAATGGAATAATCTAAGGGCTTTTAAGTGTTTAACGTGACGTCTTTCCATTTTCACTGCACTTAAAACGTAGAAGCAAAAAGAGTTTTTTAATATTTAAGTTAGGACAGCTTAGTATCCTGAAGCTATCTCTCTTATCGGAAAACACACACAAAAAAATACACAACCTTTAATGACTATAGAAGTACTCTTCTTCTTTTTTGTTATTATAAAAGAGTAAACTGACTGAACCTAGTTTCCTAAAAACGAGTAAATTACAGAACAAGCTCCAGAGCCCTGTCATTTTAAACAGTACCGTTAATCAGGCCTGGGCATGGGTTAGGTCCACACTTATGCTCACTTGAAACAACCTCCAGAATACCAACAGCAAAGTGAAGACAAAACCTGGGCTTAAAAACAGACACAGAGTCGTCCCATAATAATGCTCCAGGGTTCCAGGATCTCTGCAGACGCTAATAAGCAGTGTTTCAGGTAATCTCAGTGTGTTGGTGTGAGAGAGAATATTCATTACACAGGGAAGTGGGAGATGCCACTGAGGAGCTCTAATGAACACGACTGGGTAAAGGTTCAACAAGCTGACATCGAGGCATAGGTGTGGTTTTACCCATGTGTTTACTACATATTTAAAATATGTTCTTATTGGAAAAAACTACAGTGGAACCTCGGCATGCGAATGCCCTCCCTGACAAATTATCGCCTTAGGAATTGAAATTTTGCAAGAAATTTGCATCGGCATACGGAGCATTTTCGGCATAGGAACGATTGAACCAAACACCGGCTAAGTTGCGCGTACATCCGGGAGCCGTTCAAAAGATGTTAGCGTCAGTGGAACGCCAAGCACTTCCATTTTAATATACTGATTCTGAAATAGATAGATAGATAGATAGATAGATAGATAGATAGATAGATAGATAGATAGATAGATAGATAGATAGATAGATAGATAGATAGATAGATAGATAGATAGATAGATAGATAGATAGATAGATGGACATATAGATAGATATATGGATGGATGGATGGATGGATTGATTAGACAGACAGACGGACGGATGGACGGACGGATGGATAGATACTGCACACAGGACCCACATCCTTTTCCTATTAGATAAAGGGTTTGAAGGTGATTAACTGAATAACAAGCAGTGATTTGAAAGAAGCTAAAATCTGTTAAACATTTGGATTCAAGCACTTAATGTGTCAGAAATTCTCCACCAACACTTTATAAATAGAAAAGCACAGCTTGTGACATTTACATTTATTCATGGGGCAAACACGCTCATCCGAAGAGGCTTACAAGTGACGCAGAATTCAATCAGAGACACAGAGCCGGTAAAGGAGCTGACACTTACAAGTGCTGCAGGAGTGAATTTACCCCAAATTACCAGCAACAAGTCTGATAAAGAACACACACACACACTATCATGTGCACATGCACACACCACGCATGCACACACACACACACACAAATGTCTGTGTGGGTGGCCACCCAGATGTACACACAGACACACACATATATTACATATACTTTACACAATGTGTGTATGCATACATACACACACACGCACACACAAACACACACACAGACATATACACACGTACACATGCATAAACACACACACACATATACCTGGCCACTCAGACACTTAACATATATATATATATACATACACATATACGCTTAACACATGCATACCCGCACGTGTACACACATATACAACATATACACGCACATACACATGTATACACACAAACACACACACATGCATAAGCACACATGCCCACATACACACACACACACTCAGAGACACCTAGAGACACCAACAGAAATGCTAGTACTCACAGTATAACAGTCTGATCCTAGCCAGCTTGCTAGCTAACCCAGCTACTGGTTTTAATTACACAACTTTCCTAAAAAAAAATAGCTAGCTTGCTAGAAAAGAAAGAAGGGTTCTGTTCTCCAAGCTAAATGGTTAGCTGGTTTTAACTTCACTAATGTTCCTCAGCTATCATAATGTGGAGTTTAGTCAGTTTAGTCAAGAGTTGAAGCTGTTATAGCTGCAAAGAGCGGGACGACTCCATATTACATTCATGTGCATATAAAGTTAGATGTCCCAACACTTTTGACAATAGTGTAACTCCAATGCTGACTGCAAGAACTTTCAAGCAGAACCTTTCCTTATAGTCTCCTGCAAACTTCTCTGTTTTAAATGGTTTACTGGCAAATGAGTTCTTACATTCGAGAGGAAAAATAACAGTAGTGCTGGAAATGTTAGTACTGGCTGATGTATTCTGCTGCTATTCCTGTCTCGCTGTCTCTCTCAATAGAATAGACAGTAACAGTAAGACATGCTAAAGCTGGCAGAAATGAGGTCTTCTCCTGCTCCAGTCCCAGAGCTAATCACATGCAATGTGGGTCACAGCAGGAGAACCTACACGCAGCGTTTCTCATCGGTATCCAGACAGCTGCATGGACAATGACGTCTTATACATTTTAACAACAATATCATTTAGTTACGTTGAAGAATTCTTAGCATGCCTGTTTTGTATTCGGTTAGCGTGTTCCATCCTCTATTACACAACACCGCTGTAGAATGCTTGATTCTGATTGGTCAGGAGGTGATGATGCATTTTGCTTAGCACTGAATGCTTGAAGCTGATTGGTCGGAGGGTGTGAATTATTTTCGTATAACAGCACGCGTAGTAACGTGGACGCTAATAGCAACATTTTTGAAATTTGATATGATGAAAATGTTTTAACGTTATTCACGGTGTGAAGTCGTAATAGTACATTATACACAGTGCTTTCCTAATCAATTTGATATGGACATTCTAGAAAATTCTGACGGACAGATGGACACACTGAAAACGGCATATAGATGGATGGATGGATGGATGGATAGAGATAGACGGACTGTTGAATGGAAGAATAGATAGATAGATAGATAGACAGACAGACAGACAGACAGACAGACAGACAGACAGACAGACAGACAGACAGATAGATAGATAGATAGATAGATAGATAGATAGATAGATAGATAGATAGATAGATAGATAGAGATGGACTGTTGAATGGACAGATGGACGGATGAACATATAGATGGATGGATGCATGGATGCATGGATGGATGGATGGATGGATGGATGGATAGATAGATAGATAGATAGATAGATAGATAGATAGATAGATAGATAGATAGATAGATAGATGGATGGATGGATGGATGGATGGATGGATGGATGGATGGATACTCCACACAGGACCCACATCCTTTTCCTATTAGATTCTATGCTTTAAAGTGCTTTAAGGTAATTAACAGAATAACACGCAGTGATTTGAAAGAAGCTAAAACAAAATTCGAGAAATATGTAGTGGCCCAAAGCACGCAAATGTAGCTATATCACGAGTATCAGCCTCTCAAAGTATAAAATCACTGCTCTGTATTCAGGAGTTTCAACTTAAAAGTAATAAAAGCAATAGAAGTGATGAAACGCCTCAGATGATGAATGAAGATGTTGAACCTTCTCCAAGTTCACTGAAGATTCCTGAACTCACTGCTAATCAAAGCTGGATGATGGAACACCTTCATAAACACTCCGTGAGGGTGGCGTCAGCGTGGCATGTGACAGCGGTTATTTCTGGAATGCAGCTGGTCTTCATTACTTGACGGAAAGAGGTTTGTTATAGGCCACTTTACAACATCCCATTTCCATGTTCCTTCCCAGGTTCCCAGTGGTGTAGTGTGTTGAACACACACTTAAAGCCCAGTGAAGCTCCAGTGTCAAGTGATGAAAAAATAAATGGATGAATATGTGTATTACATTATTATTATTATTATTATTATTATTATTATTATTATTATTATTATTATGTAATTGCCATATTGTCATATTTTCTCAGCGCTAATCACCTTGTCTCATCCCAGATGAAGATATTAATGCATCTCACACATTTTCCCTGAGTGAAAACGCACCACAGCAGAGAAACAAATAAAACCACACAGCAATGTTTCCTCATCAGGGATATCCATGTGAGCGCTGATCATTTGCAAACAATTTACATCAACACTTTATGAGATGCACCTTGTTCTTGCCAATAAAATATCTTCAGCAAACCCTGTCAGACCTGTTGTGGCGTCAGATACAAACAAAAACAAATGGTGTGTTTACTTATTCACACAGTACAACAGCCGATGCTCATGCTGAAGCTAGTGTAGCTGATGGTGTTAAAAGTAAACAGAGAAAAATACCTCACATTAAAAATCAAGCTAGTGTAGCTAACTGTGTAAAAAGTAAACAGAGCACAAAAACTTATGCTTGAGAGCAAGCTAGTGAAACTAATGGTGTAAAAAGTAAATAAGGCAAAAAAATCTTACACTTGATAGAAAGCTAGTATAGCTAACGGAGTAAAAAGTAAACAGAGAAAAATACCTCACACTAAAAGTCAAGCTAGTGTCGCTAAAAGTAAATGAGGCACAAAATCTTACACTTGACAGAAAGCTAGTGCAGCTAACTGCATAAAAAAAGTAGACAGAGTACAGCAACTCTCACTCAAAGCCAAGCTAGTGTAGCTAACGGTGTGAAAAGTAACCAGAGTACACCATCTCACACTTATACTGAAGCTAGTGTAGCTAACAGTGTGAAAAGTAAACAGAGTACACCATCTCACACTTATACTGAAGCTAGTGTAGCTAACGGTGTGAAAAGTAAACAAAGTACACCATCTCACACAAATATATTGAAGCTAGTGTAGCCAACGGTGTGAAAAGTAAATGAGGCGTAAAAAAGACTTGAGACAAAGCTAGTGTAGCTAATGGTGTAAAAAATAAATAGAGTACAACACTTCACACACAGAGTCAAGCTAGTGTAGCTAACGGTGTGAAAAGTAAACAGAGTACAACATCTTACACTTATACTGAAGCTAGTGTAGCTAACTAATCTAGCCATGGGGGGTCACAATACAGTGACTTCTGTGCCGGTCCCAAGCCCGGATAAATAGAGAGGGTTGCATCAGGAAGGGCATCCGGCGTAAAACATTGCCAAATGGGAAAGGTGTACAAGACAGTGGTGAGACCGGCCATGCTGTATGGTTTAGAGACAGTGTCACTGAGGAAGAGACAGGAGTCAGAGCTGGAGGTAGCAGAGCTGAAGATGTTAAGGTTCTCTTTGGGAGTGACAAGGTTGGACAGGATTAGGAACGAGTACATCAGAGGGACAGCTCATGTTGGACGTTTGGGGGACAAAGTTAGGGAGGCCAGATTAAGATGGTTTGGACATGTCCAGAGGAGGGAGAGTGAGTATATCGGTAGGAGAATGTTGGACATGGAGCTGCCAGGCAGGAGGCAAAGAGGAAGGCCAAAGAGGAGGTATATGGATGGAATAAATGAAGATATGAAGCTAGTGGGTGCAAGTGTTGAGGATGCAGAAGATAGGGATAGGTGGAGAGAGATGATTCGCTGTGGAGACCCCTGAAGGGAAAAGCCAAAAGAAGAAGAAGAGAGAAGAAGATAGTGTAGCTAACTATGTGAAAAGTAAACAGAGTACACTCAAAGTCAAGCTAGTGTAGCTAACAGTTAATGACGCATATCTTACATGTGAGAGAAAGCTAGTGTAGCTAATGGTGTAAAAAATAAACAGTGTACAACACCTCACACTCAAAGTCAAGCTAGTGTAGCTAACTGTGTAAAAAGTAAACATAGCAGAGTATGCTCACACTCAAAGTCAAGCTAGCATAGCTAATGGTTTATAAAGTGAACACATCACAACACCTGACTCATACTGAAGTGAAGCTAGTGTAGCTAACTGTGTAAAAAGTAAACACAGCACAACACGTCAGACTAAAGATCATGACTGTGTAGCTACCAGTGTGAAAAATAAACATAAAAAACACCACGCACTCATGCTGTAGCTAGTGTAGCTAAAAATATCAAATGTAAATGTCTTACAGTCGCGCAAGCTAATCGTGTAATGGGCTGATCAATACAAAACCGAGACAATTACACGGCAACATGGAAGAGGAATTTGAATGTATTTGTGATCTGTGACGTATTTCCTGCACTCAGCAGTGGAAGTCACTCGCTCATTAGAGGAGGAGGAAGCAGACAAAATCCTGCTAGTGCTGAAAGATAAACCTTTCATCCCAGGAGTGAGGGCTGTGTTTGAAGCTATATGTGAAGCCTGAAATGGAGCTGGTGTCTCAAATGCTGAGGTCTTTACTTTACTTTACCTTAAAATACCGCGGTCAAAATACAAACCATTTGAAAAATTCACTGCAATTTAGTGGAAGACTATGGACAAAAAAGAAGTTTGTTTTTGATGTGATTAATACAGACGAGACACATATTATACATCCAACAACATGAGCTAAGAAGAAAAAAGTTTCAGCAGGATTAATCACAATTAACAAAAAACAATGCAGCCCCGCCTCAATTCATCCAATTGAGCTAAACCATCCCCTTTACTGAAAAAATAATATCCAAAAATATCACTAACCCCAACAAACATCACTAACAGCTGATGAACCTCAGTGACGTCCTTCAACTATGAAAAAATGACCAAGTCAAGAAGCCATAAAAGAAAGCAAACCAAAAATAACTTAACTTGTGGTCACTGAATAATTCCTGAAATGTCTATCCCCATACATTTCCAGAGGAAAATACCAAAAGACAACATAGAAAAGTATGTTGTCTTTATTTTTCACATATACATTAAAGCACAGTGAAATTCTTTCTTCACATATCCCATCCTTGGGGGTTGGGGTCAGAGCACATGGTCAGCACCTCTAGAGCAGGGAGAGGTTAAGAGCCTTGCTCAAGGGCCCAATGGTGGCAGCTTGGCGGTGCTGGGGCTTGAACCCCGATCAACAACCCAGAGCCTTAACTACTTGATCTACCACCTCCCAGGTAGAGCGAATCTGCTAGTCTAAAATACACAATGACCCACAAAAAGACTAAACTAACCGCAGGAAAAGTCAAAACTAATCCATGTGAAACAGCCGAACATTACTGCAGGGGTTACCCAATAACTATTATAATAAATTTGACTAATCCCCAAACAAACAGCTAATCATAAAATACTGACTACCTCCCTGCCCTCTAGAAAAAGCTTAATAACCACCAACAAACTTCACCTCACACAGTATACCATGCCATAATATACTCTAATCTCCATGATATTAACAAAGCCTGACCTACCATTTAACTACTCCAGAAATGTCCCAAACATCCATTGAGTCGTCCTTAGTAACCACGTGAGAGATGGAAATCCACACTTGATGAGATGTTAGTCCATCAAAGAGCACTACACACATGTTCATACACCGATTCCCACCTGGGGGCAATTTACAGTTAATCCACTCCACCTACGAGCATGTTGTAGGATGTGGGGGGGAAACGTGAGAACCCAGGGAAAACCCCTACGGAGACAGGGAGAACATGTGAAACCCGAGCTCAGGTTCGAACCTGAGGCTGAGGAGCTGTGAGAGAACAACAGTACCATCATGTTACCCAAACTATCATGAGCTATTAAAGCTGACTAAATCTATCAACAAACAAATCCTGATCAATCTCCGATAACTCAAGCCAGAAGCGACACACAAGCCAAATAAACTCCAAACATGCTTAACCTCTGCAGGGGTAAAGCTGAAGATCTGGTTAGACCAGACCAGAGGCTAGAGCCGGTCATGCAAATCTCAGTGCGGTTGTTTAAGTTGGTGCTTTTGCATAGCCGTGGGAATGCAACGGGTTATTCAGCACAAATCTGTAGAATCTGCTGATCCGCTTGTGTGCCGAGACCGAGCGGCTTCTCACCTAGCACGTTCATATCAGAGCAAACATCCAGTCCAGGGTTTCTGTATATCTCTAGCTTTCTCTCTGTTAAGATTTATCAATTGAAAACCATTTTTTTTATTATCCAATGGTAAAAGATCAGATATATACTGTACATCTACTTTGTTTATTCCACAATGCACCATCTAAAAGCTCCAGATGTCAGAGCCACACAAGCTGTCAAGAAAGAAAGAAAGAAAGAAAGAAAGAAAGAAAGAAAGAAAGAAAAGCACATGTGCTTCTTTTTCCGTCATAACTGCAAAAGGAAATTGATGGCATGTTTTCTGCACTCAGTGAATCAGATAACTTACCTGCATTGGTTTAATCTGATCTAAAAGATCTCTCTCCCTGGGCTTTTAAATCAAACACGCAGAGAGAGAGAGAGAGAGAGAGAGCGTGCAAAGGCTCAGTTATGACGTTCACAGCTGAGAACAAGTTTGCCTTCATCACTAAAGCAGCACAGGGAACTGGACATCATGGATATGGACACATGAAGAAGATCTGAGGATCTGCTGACCTTCACCATCTGGCACAACATGCAGCAGGGGTGAATGCAGTGTGTGTGTGTGTGTGTGTGTGTGTGTAAGAGAGAGCGAAAGGTATTGAAGCGGCAACTTTACCTTCAGAGAGCTCGAGCTCGAGCTCGGCCAGCTTCTCGCGCACCTCCGCCGGGAGGCTCGGCTCCACCATCATCATCATCATCATCAAGCCGCTCGAGTTGCGCTCGGCCATGGCTGTGTCCGGTGCGTGTCTTTTTTTTTTTTTTTAGACCCGATTGGAGGTGCAAATCACGGAGAGCTGGGTGGGCGGTGTTTATCGCATACGGCACGAATGCATAGGCGAGTTTTAAAATCCACTCTGGACTGAAGCACGGAGGTCGTCCTCAACGCTTTAATTCCGTTTAACTCCTCAGCACGCCGCCATTCGGCGTTACATTACAGCGGCACCGGCAAGCAGCAGCTCCAGCTCCAGCTCCGGACTGACTGGGCGCAGCGCGGGCACGGCGCGCTCACGAGGCCCCCGCGCGCGCGCTCCCGAGCTTGTAGCACGCGCCCTCTCTGCGCACAGCGCCTCACCGCTTTCACACACCTTCTGAGAACAGCGTTAGCTCCCACTATCGACACTTTACAGCATATTATACATTTTATACAATAAACACAGCAGAATTGTTTTTTATTAGTGGTATGTATGAAAGATTGAACAACCTTCATCATTTATTAATCTCTAATCTCCTTTATGTTTATATCTCTTTCATAATAATAATAAATACCTGAGGGACCTGTAGATTCCACAAGAAATTCATGCTGGTATATAAATGAACCAATTCCTTTAAAAAATTCAACTACTGATCAACTACTTATTAATAAGTGAAAAAGAAAACGAATTAAAGAAAGAAAGAAAGAAAGAAAGAAAGGAGAGATAAAAAGGCAAAAATAAGGAGAAAGAAAGAAAGAAAGAAAGAAAGAAAGAAAGAAATGAGATAGAGATTAAAGGCAAAGAAGAAAAAGCAGAGAGAAAGAAAGAAAGAAAGAAAGAGATAGATCAAAGGCAAAAAAAGAAAAAAGAGAAAGAAAAAGTTAACGAAAGAAAGAAAGAAAGAGATAAAAAGGCAAAAATAAGGAGAAAGAAAGAAAGAAAGAAATGAGATAGAGATTAAAGGCAAAGAAGAAAAAGCAGAGAGAAAGAAAGAAAGAAAGAAAGAGATAGATCAAAGGCAAAAAAAAGAAAAAAGAGAAAGAAAGAAAGAAAGAGATAAAAAGGCAAAAATAAGGAGAAAGAAAGAAAGAAAGAAAGAAAGAAAAGTTAATGAAATAAGAACTTAATGAGAAATTAATATTTATTTGGAGGAAATACTACATGAAGCTTTATAGCATTACAGAGTTGAAATGCTTAGAAATCACAAATAAATCACAAATAAATGTGCCTATATGCTTTTTAGTGTGTGTGTGTGTAATATGTGTGTAAATCTATCTATCTATCTATCTATCTATCTATCTATCTATCTATCTATCTATCTATCTATCTATCTATCTATCTATCTATCTATCTACAGTTTCTGAGTTTCTAAAACTATTTATCAAAGAACAATTCTGAAGAAGTGTGTGGTTTATATAAAACTTCCAAATAAATCTTTAAGACACAGACAGTATAATAGGTCAGAATTAGCCCTGTCCTGATATACCATCATCATACCAGAAGGAGTCAGTATTACAAATGATATCAGATCAGAATGCCTTTTATGGCTAGATAATATCCAGTTTGCCTAGATAGATCTGAAGTTTAAATTAAATTATTTTCTGTATATGTTTTTTTTTTTTTGCAACATCATAATCTGTAATCAATAACCAATAACACCACCACAGGCACAACCCACTGTATGCACCATGCACTGGACTTTATCATATCACTGTATTACCTTCTATAATATGTTAATAACTTATAGCATGCCACAATATGTCTCCCACTATGCCACTTTATGACAGCACACATTGTTTACATCATTTTCTTTAGCACTAGAATTGCTCTGTACACTGATCAGGCGTAATATTATATCACCTGCCTAATATTGTGTTGGTCCCCCTCCTTTTGCTGCCAAAACAGCCCTGACCCATCGAGGCATGGACTCCACTACATCCCTAAAGGTGTGCTGTGGTATCTGGCACCAAGATGTTAGCAGCAGATCCTTTAAGTCTAGTAAGTTACAGAACTTAAAGGACACTTTTGATAGAGACTGACCACTACAGACCGGGAACACCTCCCCAAGAGCTGCAGTTTTGGAGATGCTCTGATCCAGTGGTCTAGCCATCACAATTTACCCCTTCGTCAAACTCGCTCAAATCCTTACACTTGTCCATTTTTCCTGCTTCTAACACATCAACTTTCTGTCTAATATATCCCACCCACTAACAGGTGCCATGATGAGGAGATCATCAGTCTTATTCACTTCACCTGTCACTGGTCATAATGTTATGGCTGATCGGTGTATGTAGATGTTTAAAGAACTCTTAATGCACATGACAATAAACCTGAAGCTTGAAACATGCACCGAACTTCACGTTAAGATGAGAGGACACTTCAGAAACATTTCTCTGCAACAAAGCCACTGAATGCATTAAATATAATGTAATTTGCATTGTATTTTATTGAGTATACAAAGCTGTATTTCTGTATACATAAGGATTAATAATTTGGGTGAGAATTACAGTATGACTAATATTCATATAGTAGAAACCCTAAAGAATTAGAAATTAGTCTACTGTAAATTATATGAAATGTTGGTATGCGTTGTTTTCTTTTTCTGGAAATTGTAACTGTACAGAAATTGTGTATGGATCTGAAATGTGCTCTCACACACACACACCACAGATATATACATATATACAGTTGTACTCAAAGGTTTGCATACCCTGAAAGAAATTGTTAAACATTGCCATTTATATTGAAAATATGACTGATAATGCAAAAGATTTTTTTCTTATTTAAGGATCCTATTGGTCATGTGAAGTTAGTAGTTGTTTGTTTTAAAACCTAATGATAAGTGAAATCACCCAAACAACCCTGATCAAAAGTTTCCATCTCCTTGAATGTTTGGGCCACATACATATAAACACACAGGTTAACACACAGAGGTTTAAATGGCTATTAAAGGGAAGGTTCCACACCTGTGACTCATTGTAATTGGAATTATTGTCTGTGCGTAAATTGTCTTAATGAGGTGTGTCACACCCGGGCGCCCCCGCCCTGTGCAGGACTCAAACCCGGACCTCCGTGGTGGTACGTGCGCCGGCACGACATGGAGACAGACCCAGTCGTGGGATTCAAAAAGCACTGCTTTATTCTCGTAGACAGACAGAGATGGGGAAGACTAACCTGATCACGTAGACTTACACGGCACTAACTAAACTGAAACAAACAAAACCTTCAACATAAACTAAGACATGACTTTAACCAGAATATAGTACATAAAACACTGAACAATAAACAATGACCAACGAAGACAGGTACTCAAGGATCCCTATTTATAGGTTAGATGGGGAACAGGTGATGGAGAAGAATGGGAAAGGCGTGGCACAAAATTCACACTAAGAAAGAAGCAGGCTTCCAAGGTTCACCTGCCAGCGCCCTCTCCGGGCCTGGCATGGAACTGTCCAGCTGTTCCTGACAACGTGATGCACTGACTTGGCTGGATACTGCACCATGGGGAAGATAAAAAGACTGCCAATTGATCTGCGTAATAAGGTAGTTGAATTTTCTAAAGCAGGAAAAGGATCTAAAAAGATATCCCAACGCTTGAAAATGCCAGTCAGTACTGTTTAACGTCTGATAAAGGGGTGGGAAAATAAGAGTTTCTGTTGATACTAAGCTGCGGTCCGGTAGACCAAGAAAGATTTCACCCACTACTGCCAGAAGAATAGTTCAGGACGCAAAGAAAGACCCACAAACAACTTCGAGAGAAATACAGGCTGCTCTGGAAAAAGTGGTGGTGGTGTTTCAAAGAGCACAATAAGGAGGTACTTCAACACAAATGACCTGCACGGTCGAGTTGCCAGGAGAAGCCGTTACTGCACCCATGCCGCAAAAAGGCCCGCTTTCAGTACAGACAATCAGTGGCAGACAATCTGCATTCTACGGCACGAAAGCTGCGCATGGGACGCTCTCGGATGTTCCAACATGACAATGATCCAAAGCACAAGGCCAAGTTGACCCTCCATTGGCTACAGCAAAACAAAAAAAAAAAGAAAAAGATGCAGGTTCTGGAGTGACCATCACAGACCTCAATATCATTCAGCCACTTTGGGGAGATCTCAAGCGTGTAGTTTGTGCAAGACAACCAAAAAATGTACAGGAACTGGACGCAGTTTGCCAAGAAGAGTGGTCAGCTATATCACCTGAGAGAATTAAGGAGCTCATGCACAATTATTACAAAAGACTGCATGCCATCATTGATGCTAAAGGGGGCAATACACCATATTAAGAACTAAAGGTATGCAAACTTTTGAACAGGGATTATTTTTATTGTCATGTTTCGTATGCCATTCTGTTATGCCTTACATATGAACTGGAGTCCTACAAAAAATAAAATTGTAAATAATATATAAATATATAAATAAATGTAATACAATTAATTTTTTTAAGCACAGCTATATATTTATATATACACACACATATCACATATATACATACATACACACACATATATTTTGGTGATGCTCTGATCCAGTGGTCTAGCCATCACAATTTGGTCGCTCAAATCCTTACACTTGCCCATTTTTCCTGCTTCTAACACATCAACTTTGAGGACAAAATATTCACTTGCTGCCTAATATATCCCACCTACTAACAGGTGCCATGATGAGGAGATCATCAGTCTTATTCACTTCACCTCTCACCGCTCATAATGTTATGGCTGATCAGTGTATGTGTGTGTATATATACACACAACTCTGGAAAAAAAATGAGAGACCACTGCCCAATCTCCAGATGTGAACCCTATTGAAAACCTCTGGAATGTCATCAAGAGGAAGATGGATGGTCACAAACCATCAAGCAAAGCTGAGTTGTTTGCTTTTTTACAAAAAGAGGGGTATAAAGTTCCCCAACAGCAATGTGAAAGACTGGTGGAGATCATGGAGCCAAAACGCATGCAGATCAGGGTTATTCCACCAAATACTGATTTCTTAATGTTATTTAGCCAAAGCATTAACACAATTTGTTTACAAATTATTTACATTTTGTCTTATTTGAGTTATTAAAGCTCTGCAAATACTGCATGATCTTGGGTTATTTTGATTTGTTGTCATTTCCTTTAAATATACACTCTAAATAACAATAGTTATAATTGGAATTTAGGAGAAATATTGTCAGCAGTTCACAAAAAATGAAACAAAACTGTTCATCTCACCATGAACCTGGAAGAAAAAAACATAAGAAACTAATTATTTTGCAGTAGTCTCTTATTTTTTATATATATATATATATATCTGATCCAGTGGTCTATCCATCACAATTTGGCCCTTGGTCAAACTCGCTCAAATCCTTACACTTGTCCATTTTTCCTGCTTCTAACACATCAACTTTGAGGATGATCACTTGCTGTCTAATATATCCCACCCACTAACAGGTGCCATGATGAGGAGATCATCAGTCTTATTCACTTCACCTGTCAGTGCTCATAATGTTTTGGCTGATCGCTGTATGTGTGTGTTTGTGTATGTATGTGGATCTCCTGTAAGCTGTTATCCGGAATGGATTTTAAACTATTATATAGAAATAATATACTATACACTAATAATAATATACTGTATATATTATTACTATAAAATATTCAAACAAGCATACAAATAATAAATAAATAAATTACATGTTAAAAAAAACAAACAAACAAAAAAACACTTTTTTAGAGATATAAAACTAAAAGCAAAAAAAAGTCTGCTACAATTGTTTTGTTGAAATGATCAGTACTAAAAAATTACTAGGGTGTCAAAGCTTATCTGTGAAGAGACCGGTGTGGGTGCCATGTGTTCCATGTGTTTAATCAGCTGATCTTGACCTTCAGTAGACTCTGGTGCGACTTCTGCTCGGGCGGAATGAAAGCCTGCACTCACGTCGGCCCTTAGCAGATAAGGTTTGACGTAACTCCCTTGGAAGTTTTAAAACTAAATGTAATGCCGACAACGCCCTCATGTGGACATAAAAGATATTTAAAAGATTTTCTTGATGTAAGTCAACCACTCCAGTAGCTTGGACCGTAATTGATACAATTAACTTAAACTGAACTGAACACGATTCAGTGTGTGTTTGGATCATTTAAACAAAAAATCCACATGCTCATATATGAATATGAGACTCAGGTGAGATAGACGTTCTTGCGCAGCGTGTGTCGGAGGTTGATGTGATACGCTGACCCTGGTTGGCTGTGGTTATGAGTGTACACCGCTTTATTCACTGCCATGTGAAGGTCCACCAGATGAATCCTCCTGCAACAGAACAGACGTAATATCAGTTTGGAATACTGTTTCAGTTATACTGTTCTACTATTATTATTCCATCCAACCATCAATCCATCTATCCCAGAGGACTTGGGGAACAACCCATGCTGAACCATTATGAGGCACAACTACACCCATTCACACACTAAGAAAATTTAGAGATGCTAATAATCAGCCTATGACACATGTCTCTGGACTGGGGAGGAAACCCCAAAAACTCCACACACACACACACACACACACACACAGTGCAGAGGTGGAGGCAGGATGTAACGTTAATGTTTCTTGATCAATAACCTATAACAGTTGGAGACGACTGTATTTCATAGAAACTGCTGCAAGAAAAATCCCTGCTTCATATATAGAGGCGTGGTTTTTGCGTTTATAATCTAAACCCAGTCGTATAAAAATGTGCTGCGATTTCACTACGAAAAAAAACATATAATAGCTGACATGGCGAAGGTTTCTGTTAAAAAAGGAAGATGTTTCTTTATCATTTATAGAGATCAGACATCAGTGTCAGCACTTGATAAGTGTGTTATCTGTTCTTTGGGGTTATTTTTTTTTTCTGCTTGTTAGTAACACAAGAGATTTTTTTGTCTAATTAACATTTGCAAGAGGCTGGTTAGTGGGTGCAACTGGTTACAGGCTGCTGTAAACTAAATGATACCAGGAACTCTCTTGTTAATGTTAAAAAACATTTGAAGATGTTCAGTGTTTAACGCTTAGCAAATCGCTGTGGCGTTAAAAGGAATTAAACACTACAGGATGCACTGCAGCTAGACAATAATCAATTTTAGGTGAGTAACTGCGCTGCACTGCGGTCGATTATTTCGATTATTTCCAGTCCAGAGTGACTTGTAACAATCCCACTCTGAGAAAGGGGAGTGCGGAGTTTATGAACACTGGAAAACAATCTAGAAAGCAAATGAGAAGCAAAGTACAATGAAACAGGCAGAGGTCGAAAAAGGCGGTCAGCGTGGCAGACAAATCCAGACCAGTAACTGGAAGCGAAAAACACAAAGAGGTAATAACTAGATACCAAAGACTTGGTATGCAGTGGAACTGATGATACTTTGCGACGCTGTGGGTGTGTGTGGTTTAACTGTCCTATAAACAGGAAGTTAGTGGACAGGTAGTGAATCTGTACTGGGTGAGGGACGTTCTCTGGTAAGAGGAAGGGTGGTGTACAGGCTGTTCTGTTAGTTTTGTCCTTATTAAGTAAGAGTCAAATATCCCACCAAAGAACCTTTCATTTTTGCTTGATGATTTGAATCCATCCATATTGTTACAGAAAGAAATTAAACATTTTTATAAGCATTCTGTTAAAAACTCTTGATCCACTGTTTTTTATTTCAATTAACAAACACATGAAACAGTAATCTCCTCATACAGACTTTCATTACTCTGCTATTTGTGCTTTCAGTCACCCGTTACGGATGTATTTACACGGTTCATATCCTCCCTTCTGTTGAGCCTTCATACACTACTGTATCTGTACACAATCTGTCTTAATATATCCCTCCACTATAACCTCAGCTACTGAAAAGAATTTCCTGTTGTCATGGAGTTTCATTTTATTTAATTTCATATTCTATCTGTTGAAACCTGGGATTTCCCTAACATTTTCCCCAGCCATGTTTTATGGCTCAGGGTTTCGTTCTGTTTTTAGGTTTCTACATTTGACTGTAATTTTTTCTCCCTCAATATTTACACCCTGCCTGGTGTACTGACTACAAATCCAATACCTAATAAACAACACTGAGTATGCACTTGCATATCGGTCCTTACTTCTGTATCTGCAATGCAGTAATATATTAACAACTTCTGACCAGATTTTTACTTTGGGTTTGATTGTGAAAATCGGACAAATCTGCTGCCAGAATTTTGATTAGAAATCTTGGTTCCCAATTAGGGCAAAATGAACGAGTCCAGAGACCATGAGTGTGAATCCTGACAATTCAGGGAGTCCAAGAGTATAAACTAGGCCTTGCTCTGGGCAGGAGATGGAGGACGGATATACTGTACTCTCTCTTCTACTGGTTAACTGGCTGAGATCATGTATATGGATGAGGTGAGAGAGTGTGAATAGCATGAATGAAAAGATTTCATTGTCTGGCTTCATGTGTTTCCGAGAAATTGGCCAGGATAAAATTCCAAAAAAGAAAGAAAAGGGGAAAAAAAATTGGTATCTTCGCAAATAACGAACACAAGAACATGCCCGTCAAATGAGAGCTCATAATATCAGAAACAACAAAACATGAAGTAAAATCATGGTATTGTGATTTTCTCAGCTTAAGGTATATATATATTCCTTTACAAATAACACTACCACTCATTCACATGCATTCACTTTAAAGCCTTGTTAAAATTAGAAGACTAAATCTTAGTTCAACTTTTAAAATGCATTTTTAAAGAGAAGTCACACGCTTACCTCTTCTGTCCGTCGACTAAGGCCTCATGCAGGGACTGTAAATAAACCGAGTGATGATTGTTGTCCTCAAGCTGTGTCTCATTGGTCCAGCAGTGACTCCAGAAGATGTCTGCGTCCTCCGGCACGTCCTCCCCCCTGAAGCGATGCTGAAAAGGGCTGTCCGTCTCCAGCTCTCCGTCCTCGTAACCTGTGTAGTCTGATGATTCGGAGGTTTCATAGCTTTGGATAAAGAAGAGTTTGGGTTTTCCTGTCAGGCCCCGGCAGGAGTCAGGCATGAAGCATTGCCGGATGGTGTTCAGGCTTAGACCCTGGCTGTACGAGTCGGTGCCAAGCAGCTGGGACGAGCGGGAACGGCTGATGATGCAGCAGATGAAGGCGTCCATGCTGGAATGCTCGGACTGTTTGGAGATGTGTTCCAGACAGGAGTGGATTTCTCTGTTGTCTAGTAGCTTGTGATGGATCACACGGAAGTGAAGTTTGGAAAATAACTGCTCAAGATGGGCTGTAGAGAGAGAATTTAGGAAGCTTCAGCAGCTGCTTATAATCCGGGAATATGTATATGATGATTTTACAAAAATCATGATTCCTCACCTCCTTCGGTGCCAACACAGTCTATGATCAGACATATTCCGCGAGGATTGCTCTGTATCCGGTACACATCCTCCTGCCACATCTGAGCAAACATAGAAGGGTGGAGTGAGACAAATGTGTCTCTAAGCTGCTGTACTTATACATAGCTATAGATTGGCAACCAGTTTAGCAAACTGCATCAGATTCAGCTCACCTTGACTGGAACAACACCCCCACCCCAACACTCTCTTTTAATGGTTAAGTTCCTTCCTAAAACCTGTGCTAAGATTCTTAGTAGTTCCTACTCAGCGAGGCATGAGGTCACTTTTCAGAACATTCCACCTGACTGTCCCTCAATCCAGACAGCTGGCACTTCGAGATCCATCTTCAAAAATGGCTAAAGACTGACCTCTTCTAGTGATGGGAAGTGCGGATCATTTTACTGACTCGGATCTTTGAACCTCGTTCAGCAAAATGAACTAATCTTTTTTTCGAGCCATTTTGTTCATTTCAGCTGAATATAATTACAGTGTTACGTGTTAATAGCCAATTACCTCGACACACCTACTTGTGTTCATTGTTGTTCATAAATGTTCATTGCCCGTGTCTTTTGAAAATTTTATGATAATTCCTAAATATTATACAACATTACATTAGTATTACTGACTGTTAGATACCGACCCAGGAAGTGGTCACGTGATGAACGAACGAATGACTCGGGAGATGAACTAATCATTTCTGTTTCCGCCACAGACTTTGAGGCTGTCACGCGATGAACAGATGACTCGGGAGATGAACTAATCGTGTTTCCTGTAAAGAACCTATAGGATGTTGCGCATGTGCGGTCAATACAAAATGAACGAATCGCTCTCTGAGACCACTCGTCGTTCCCGAGTCATATTAAGGATTCATTTAAAATAAACAGATTGTTCATGAACATCATATCACTAACCTCTTCTTCCAGGAACAATTAATAAACAAATCCGTCACTTGTCCCCACTCACGAAAATACCCAACCAACTAACTATACACTAGCTCTTATACCTCTACTCAGTACGGAGCACTCAGTTAAAAATCTCATAAAGAAGCTTGTATTGTCCTCTACTGGATACACTAAATTGCCAAAAGTTTTGGGACACCCCTCCAAATCATTGAATTCAGGTGCTGTTTTTGCTTGGCCCCTTGGTTCCAGTGAAAGGAAATCTTAATGCTTCAGCATACCAAGACATTTTGGACAATTTCATGCGCCCAACTTCCCCAACTCACTCATCCCTGTTTTTATGGACCTTGCTAACTGTTCCCACAAAGTTGGGAGCATGAAATTGTCCAAAATGTCTTGGTATGAAGCTGAAGCATTAAGAGTTCCTTTCACTGGAACTAAGAAGCCGAGCCCAACCCCTGAAAAACAACACCTGAATTCAATGATTTGGAGTGGTGTCCCAAAACTTTTGGCAATATAGTGTATATTGCTCGTATTTTCTCATTTGTAAGTTACTTCAGATAAAAGCGTCTGCTAAATAAATAAATTAATAAATGTAAATATCTGAATCCTTTTCTCTATTCATTTATACATATTCCTTGGTTACATATTTCCTTTTTTTTTTTTTTAGAGTATTTAGGTAATTTATATAATTTAATAAATAAATAAATAAAGCTACAATATCAAGTCTTTATTACCTCTGTGGGTCTCCATGGTGGGACACGCGATGGTGTAGCGTTAGCTGGAAAACAAAATGATCAAATATTCAATCTGAAAGAATTTTCCAAAGTACAAAATCATTTATTAGTTGATGTATTTAGCTAATATGTTTTTTTAATCCTTTTTTAAAAATTCTATTTTAAACATGAGAAATGTGTTATTTAAAAAATATATTAATAAAGGATAAATATAATAAATGTATAAAATGCATGAAGTACTTTATATAATAAAGTATTGTGTATGCTTTCTAAAAAATATATTCAAATATATTATATATTATATATATATATATATATATATATATATATATAATATTTTATACACAATACTGCATAGAAGTTTAAATTGAGCTATTTTTTTATTTTAACAAATTATTACTGCAATTAAGATGCATTTAATAAATTATTTATAAGAATCCAACCATTCAAAATCATTGAAATTTGACTGCGGCATTTTTGATGCATAAAACGTGATGATTCTTGACTAAACTCACTGCAGGGTGTGGTGTGCATCATGACGTTGCAAGGTGTGATGGGAACTGCAGCTGAAGTGTGAGGTTGAGCAACAGAAGGTGGAAAGGGTGCTGAGATGTTGTATGTTGGTTTGCAGTTCTGAGTCTAGGGGGAAAAAAGGTTTAATAATTAGATTTAGGTTTATAATATTTCAGCATAATACTAAGATACAGTCGATAATAAAATCATATAAAGGTTCTGGGGGGTAATATAAGATTGGGGGAAATGTTTTACTCACCGATGCAGCTCTACGCTGAGGCTGACGCTCGTCTCTTGGCTTTACTGCAGCAGGGCTTTGTGTTCCGGCTGCAATAACAATAACAATTTCTTTTTTACAAACATGAATATTAGCTCGATGGATGATAATAAATCAGCTTGCCGCTGAGGAAGTGCATCAGCTACTAATCAGCTGCTACTTTCAGTTCCTTTCTAAATAATTCGCATGGAACAGACAGGGAACGTAAAGTTATGAATAGACTCTGTGATGCAAGAGGATGTGAGCAGAGACTAATGGAGAAATAACCCATTTTTTCCATTGCATCAAAGAGAAGCAAAACTAGTGAATGAAACCCTTTAAATCCCTTCCAGATTTAGCCTGAATGAATCTGTACTCTGTCTCCAATTAGCAGTCTAATGCCAGAAAAATCTCCCAACATGGAAGTAAATCTAAATCTTAAACTAAATAAAAGTAGAAACTAGAAAATGTAATGAAATGAAATTGTGCTTCGTGTGCAGTGTTGGTTATTATCAAGAATTGGGAATATTTTCATATGTGTGACTGAATGTTTACAGTAAGTTGCTGACCTAAACATAGTGAAGCTTGCTTTTTATGTTTTTCTATTGCTTACTGATTATCCCATAAGATGGGGGAAATGGTAGGAAGATAGCCAAATGAATCAGGTTGACCGTATATGGATATGGAAGTGTATTCAAATTCCTGCTCAAAGCGATCTGATTCATTATTTTGGAATTCATTACACATAAAGTGGAGTCTGCTAGGATTGTGCAGTGAAATGTAATATGACTTCTTTTCATCACTTATCTGATTGCTGTGGATGAATGCTACCTGATTACACCCTATTATAAAGTCTTGTTTATTTTCCCTAAAATCCATTCATTCACTCTGACAGATATATAAATAGAAAAACACGATTATTTGTCTTAAACAAATAAAAAACCATGAATGCCTTGAAATATTTTGCCATTTCCAAGAAGCAAAGGAAGTAGGTGTGTACTTGTGCATTCCTGAAGAAGAAAAAAAGAACATGAACTTAGTCCTGATGGCCTACTCAAACTGAAACTAAACTAACTGCCAAGAAGCTGTTGAGTAAATATATACATAAGGGTTCAAACTTCAACATAAGAGTTGGAGTGTTAATATGTGTGAGAAGAGTCTGAGAACGCTATTCATCTGACGGCAGGTGAAACGTTAGAGCGGGAGGAATCCCGATCTGACGTGACTCTGACTCTGGATTGTTCGCCGATGACAATTTTCCAGAAACTGCTATGAAATGATACGGATCGAAAAAAAAAACCTACAAACATCCAGTGAGTGGCATTTCTGCGGGCGGAAACGTCTTGCTCATGAAAGACATTAAAGGAGAATGGCAGACAGGTTTGGGCTGAAAGGCAACTCAGATAATCACTCAAACTTACACGTACAATCGTGATGAGCGGAAGAGCATTTCAGTTAGTGCAGTGTGTCAGACCTTGAGGTGAACGGGGCTGTAATAACAGGATACAGGGCATGGGATAACCCAAACTGAACAGTTACCATGTAGATCAGAAGTGTCCAATCTTATCCAGAAAGGGCCGGTGTGGGTGCAGGTTTTCATTCCAACCAAGCAGAAGCTACACCCGATTCCAACTGGCTAATCAGCTGATCTTGGCTTTCAGTAGACTCAGGTGTGGCTTCTGCCCAGTTAGAATGAAAACCTGCACCCACACCGGCCCTTTGCGGATAAGATTGGACACCCCTGATGTGATGTAGATGAACTTAAGGTGAAGATTTTATGGGTGTTTCTATTAAAGTGGCTAATGGGTGTATACTTGCTATGCTGTTTTTCTAACACTACAGACCACTAACCTATCACATTACTAGACACTATATCTTAGTAAATGATCAACAATACTATTAACTCTACTCTACACTACACTATACTACTCTACTGTACTCTACACTATTCTATACAACTTTATACTACTATACACTACTCTATTTTACTCTAACATACTCCATACTATACTATTCAACTCTACAATACTCTATACTATACTACTCTACACTACTCTATACTATACTATTTTACTCTATACTACTCTACTGTATGCTATACTATTCTATACTGCTTTACACTACTATACTTTACACTACTCTATACTATACTATTCTACTCTAGACTACTCTGCTGTACTCTACAACACTCTATACTATTCCACTTTACTCTACAATACTCTATACTATACTACTTTACTCTGTACTACTCTACTGTACTCAACAATACTATATACTATACTATTCTACTCTATACTACTCTACTATACTCTATACTATTCCACTTTACTCTTTACTACTCTACTGTATGCTACAATATTCTATACTACTTTACTCTATGCTACTCTACTGTATGCTACAATACTCTGTACTTTACTACTTTACTCTGTACTACTCTACAGTACTCTCCAAAACTCTATACTTTACTACTTTACTCTGTACTACTCTACTGTACTCTACAGTACTCTATAATATACTACTTTATTCTAGACTACTCTACTGTACTCAACAATACTCTATACTATACTACTTTACTCTAGACTACTCTACTGTAGGCTACAATACTCTATACTACTTTACATTACTGTAGAATACCCTACTGTACTCTACAATACTCTATACTATACTATTCTACTTTGCACTATACTACTCTACTGTACTCAACAATACTCTATACTATACGACCTTACTCTTTACTACTCTACTGTACTCTACAATACTCTATACTATATTACTCTACATTACTTTAGTATGCTCTACACTATTCTATACTATACTACTTTATACTACTATACTTTACACTACTCTATACTTCACTGCTCTGCATTACTGTTGAATACCCTACTATACTCTACAATACGCTATACTATTCTACTGTACTCTACAATACTCTATACTATACTGTGATCTACATTATATTCTACTTTACTCCATAGTACTCTACACTATTCTATATTATTCTACTCTAGGCTACGCTACTGTACTTAATAATACTCTACTATTCTACTCTAGACCAATTTACTGTACTTTACAATACTCTATACTATTCTACTCTATACTACACTACTGTACTTTACAATACTCTACTATTCTACTCTACACCAATCTACTGTACTTTACAATACTCTATACTATTCTACTCTAGATTATTCTACTGTACTTTACAATACTCTATACTATTCTACTCTATACTACACTACTGTACTTTACAATACTCTACTGTTCTACTCTACACCAATCTACTGTACTTTACAATACTCTATACTATTCTACTCTAGATTATTCTACTGTACTTTACAATACTCTATACTATTCTACTTTATGTTCTACTTTACTCCATACTACTTTTCTTTACTCAACACTATTGTATACTATACTATTCTACTTTACTCTACGCAACACCACTCTACTCTTCCACACACTATACAATACCACACACCACTAATCAATCACATTATAAGACACCATGTATTACTATTGTTATTTTATCAACCATACAATTATGCAAAATACACAGTAATAGCAGCAACCGGACAGTAAAAGTAAGAGTGAAATTCTTATAGCGTCACTTGGAATGACCAACATGTACAACTAGTATCTGTGAGGTATGCAAAAATGTTTCCACAGAAACTTCTGTCATGCATTTTTGTACGAAAACTGGAATGAGGAACAGAACAAAAAAGGGGAAGTGAGTATGCTCAGTTCAGTACAGGTGTTAGTTTTTTCCCCTCATGTAATGAATTTATTTACAGACTGTGTGGGAAACGGTTGACACTGATGCCATGAAGTAATACTTTGGAATGTCCCACCTTTGCTTTGGTACTGGCTGAGCCTCTTGGCCAGATCGACACGGCGGATAGCTTTCAGGTATTTTTCCATTACGTCCATCCTGGTGCTGGAGATCTGATCTAACTTCTCTAGTTCCACAACCACATCCAGGAAGCACTACAGAGAAGGTCATGTTATCAAAGTCGTCATTAGTATTGTCACAAGAGCGGCATCTTAAATGGTAATAGTATACTGTGCTCTTATGTACTTTATACTAAATACTATTGTACAATATGTCCTTGAGACAAATTATCAAGCGGTACCTCATGCCTTTAAATAATTTACACAAACAGATTCATTGCAAATCTAAGTCCTAATCCTTTCTGTTGCTCACCAAATTTCCACTTGGGGATTAATAAAGTTTCTGTACTCTATCTACTCTATACTACTCTTCACTACAATACACTACATTATTCTATTCAATAGTATACATTTTTGTAAGGTATTTAACTGAAGCCCTTCATAGAGCTCAAATTTCATGTACCCAATCTGGTCAAGTTAAAGAAGTGACCATTGTTCAAAAAACTTGTTTAAAACAAGTTGACATGGCAACCAGAATGCCTAAGCAGATCATCCTTTAAAAGAGACTTGTGAAAATCCACTACTAGAAGAATCACATGATCTTGTCTCCCAACAAGTTACATCACTCCAGGAGATGTCAATCAATCAATCAATCAATCAATCAATCAATCAATCAATCAATCAATCAGGACTTACTCAGCTACCACAATTAAAGTGTTTTAAAGATTGTGTTTTTACTGGTTTTTTTCCCCATTAGTTCTGCTTTAAGCCAGTTCTAAAACCTAAAAGCATTTGCCAATAAGAAAATCAGGTCAGATTGACATTAAACAAGAACATGGCCTTCGGTGGAATTTTAGAAATATTTCCAAACAAGGTTATATCATAAAGCCGGTACTTCTTTTTTTATTGTTTTTTAGATTTTGTATGTCATCAGACTTCCTGAGAAGCAATAAACTTCCCCCAGCGCAGACTTACTTTGAGGTCTGACACAGATAGAGTTCAACTTCTATTTATTCTTTACCTCTAACTTTTGCACTTTCTCTTTGGGCAGGATTCCTCTGAGCAGGAAAACTAACGACTGCAAATCTTCCGATCCGACGTCCTCGCTCAAATCAGCCATTAGTACCCTTAAAGATGGACAAGAAAGTGTCTGATAAACCTGCTTGAACATTGTTGGAGCATTGTCTCGTTTGCATCAATTATTTGTTGTTAAACACATTATTTGAGCTGTGAGATTCTATTCTCTGTGAACAGATTAATTTTAGCACATTTCTCATTTCAAATGTGTAGAGAATTAAAGATCTGTATACCTGTAATCTGAGAGAGCATGCCCGTTTTTCAAACGCTGCTCCGCCTCGCTCTTACTGATGCCCAGCACCTCAGAGAGTAAATCATACCGCCTCATCCTGAGCATCAGCTCTATCAGAAAGGGCTGAGCTGTATGCATTTGGTCCATGCATGACCGCAGCATTTCCTTGATGTTGGTGGCGCATCGCTCACTGTAATGCTCTCGGCACAGGTATCGCAAACGTTTACACTCCTCTGGACTGAGCTCCTCCACTATGCGGTTGATGGTGTGTAAGTGCTGCGTTGACATCCTTCTGAAATACAGAGTAAAGCAAATCTACAGTCTGTCCACTGGATCACACTAAGAGAAATCGGTACACTTGTCCAATATTCACTTTGCTCCAAATCCAGTGTAGGAACGCAAGCTGTTCAGGTTTCCGTTCTCCAACTCCAGTGTAACAAGAAAGAAGAAGTTTCAGAAAAACTTTGAAGTTGGAAATCTGAGGATCAGCTGAGGAAGTCAGAATTGAAACTAGCTTTGTTCATGTTAGCTTGTGTGGTCAGTACTTCATAATCAGTAGTGTGTTAATCAGCTTTTAGCTACAATTTGTGAAAGTTTAGTTACATAAAATTCCTTGCTTACAAAAGTCCGGATTACCAGCTGACATGACTGAAAGTCAAAAGTCAAAATCCTTAAACATTAATGACAGATCATGCCAAAAATAATAATAAAAAAAAATCCACCTACAGTATTTGAAGGGTTTTGTTTTCCACTGAAATGCTTCATATTAAAAGCTACAGATGTGGGAGGGGGGGGTTGGTTTTGGTTTTGCTTCAGAATTTTTGAGTGCTTAGGCTGCTGGGTGATGTAAAGGGATTTACAGAGTCAGATGAGACATCCTTTAAACAGTAACTAAATTGTACACTATTTGTATGTCTTAATCTATCTATCTATCTATCTATCTATCTATCTATCTATCTATCTATCTATCTATCTATCTATCTATCTATCTATCTATCCATCCATCCATCCACCCGCCCATCTATCTATCTATCTATCTATCTATCTATCTATCTATCTATCTATCTATCTATCTATCCACCCGCCCATCTATCTATCTATCTATCCATCCATCCATCCATCCATCCATCCATCCATCCATCCATCCATCTATCTATCTAGATTTTAAAAATCTACATAAGAAATAGGTAAAAGTGAACTGAGAAATTATTGTGTCATTATTTTACTGGGGAAAAAAATAGGATGTAATTGGATAAAGCTGACCCTGATCTCTCTAACTTGGATATTATATTTTTAAAAAAATACAATAAATCTGATGTAGTATAATATAGTTTATAATTAGATCTACAACAATTTATATTCGGACAGGAACCGATTCCCTAATCAAGTGCACTTTCCTTTAATAAAACACTTATTTACGATCTACTTGTTAATAAATGCAAAGATTTCAGTATCCAGTAGTCAGAATAAATTTTTTTTAAAAATGTTGGGCTAAAGACAAAATGCCTTGTTTTCACCCAAACAGGGACAATTTTGGAATTTAGAGACAACTTATGAAAAGTATAAGGTTTAAGCTGTCACTCAGAGCTTAACGTCAATTTCAACAGATTTACCTTCTCAACTTTAATTCAGTAGAGCAGCTAAATGACCTAGTGTGACTTTAATGCACTACTACCTGCTTCAAGTCAAATTCACTGGAAAAATCACAGCCATTGCTGTGATGTGCGGAAACAGAGAAGTAACCAAAACATCCACCCATTCCTGCAAAATACCACCATTTCCCCTCTAGTTCAGGAAAAGCATAGTTTGTCTAGTTTGTCAGCATATCTTTTTCAATAAGCTAAATGAAAAAAGAAGAAAAAAAAAACCCAGCCTAGGGGCAGGTTGAGATATCAAACCCACGCATCCCAGAAATCCCCTCTGGAAAGATTACAACAGCACCACACACACATATGAAAAGTTTAGTGTGTCTTTTTTTCAGAAGACTACTCGGAAGAGCAAGATAAACAACAATAAATATGCTAAACTAGTACGACTACTACTGCACTTAATACGCTAATCTTCCTAGACGTCTTTCTACGCCTTGTACCTTTTTACTAAAGTCTTATTTTGAAGGATTTTTACTTCACCTGGTTATGAATGGAAATGTTGTACTGACTTGTACTGAACGATTTAGACCTCGAATAGTTCACAGCAAAAATTACACCACAACAACTGGTCCATAATTGCATCACACTGTACTCGTTATCCATTTCTATCCATCCATCTATCAATTTTCTGTAGCGCTTATCCTATACAGGCTCCCTGGGAACCTGGAGTCTATCCCAGACACGGCGAACAAGACTGGAGACACTGTGGGCGAGGTTCCAGCCCATCACAGATCATAATTACATACAATATAGCCACTCCTACTTGTCATATCGTTAGACTGTGGTCAGACACCTGAGAGCCCCTGTAGAAACCCCCTGAAAAAACACACAGTGGGCGGGAGTCAAAATTTTTAACTACACAAATTATAAGTAAAATCCCGTCCACCCTTTCATCTCCTCCCTTTAATGTAATGAGACAAAAATGCTGATTGGCATGTTACAGTCAGGCGTAATGGGAGTAGTTAAAGATTTAGCTCTGATTGTTCTGAAGCCCAGACACTGGACACTCCTCTAACAAAAACATTTCTGCACAGAACTCTTCATCTGCACAATTCTACACACTTTAATCCGAACACTTTGCCAACAAGTCGTTACTATAGAAACAATTGAAATTTAGGAAATATATCTATAGCAACATTACTATAAACCTGTCAATGGTCCTTCTGGAGAATTCAGTCATGATTAAAGGGTTAATGTGTCTCAGAATCAAACACTACAACACATAGGCTCTAGACTTCAAGATCCTGCGTATGACAAGCGTCTAGAAGATGGATGGATGGATAAGTCACGCTCTGATTACATTTTTCATAAGATACTGATATGAAAGCTGAGCATCTGCAAAAACCTGATACCGATCACAGATACCGACAGTCCTCTGAAATTATGTGAAACATGAAAAGCATGTAAAGCCGTCTTCTGTGTTTAAGCACTGTGTATGCAATACATCGAAAACATGATATCATGATACCCGAAGACATGCCTACAGTACAAGTTTCACATCACGATATACTGTACTGTATAGTACTGAATAATCCACATCAAGGGTAATTTTTTGTAATGTTTACAAAATAACATTAAGAATTCTGTAGACATAAATACAACCGTAAAACTGATCTGCATCTGGTCCAAGTCTGATTGTTGGTAATACCCCAGAGCCGCCAGTAAAGACACCATTTATGATACCAATAATCATATATCAAAAGGCAGTGTCGAGTCAAATAGAGAAGCTGAAAGCCACCCTGGTTTCACTTTACTCTGCATGTTAATATATGTATGGATTTATCAGAGGAGCTCACATATGAATTTCAATGTCCGGTTTTCCAATTAAAAGGCTTAAAATCTGGCTTCTTTAGCTCGAACCGAGTGATTTTTCGATCGGATTGAAAGAGGTGGAAGAGATCTAAAATCGTTTGGTGAATGGGAACGAATTAATAGTGCGAACACTTGAATCTGACTATTTTGCACACATGCATAGCGCAGTGAAGTAAACACGATGACAGATGCACGGCACTTGCGCTGAGGTTTTCTTGCAAATATTTGCACATTTGCAGCAGACTGCAATGTTTAAGGTACATATACAAACAGAACTTCCCGGCATCTGCAAACAGATGCATTCGTATTGATGAAAACAGGCACACACAAACATTGCCAAAAGTTTTGGGACACCCCTCCAAATCTTTGAATTGGGGTGTTGCTTGTCAGCGGTTGGGCTCGGCCCCTTAGTTCCAGTGAAAGGAACTCTTAATGCTTCAGCTTCATACCAAGACATTTTGGACAATTTCATGCTCCCAACTTTGTTTGTTGCGCACCAGTGCACAAAGCAAGGTCTATAAAAACAGGGATGAGCGGGGAACTTCAAAGAGTCCTGACCTCAACCCGACAGAACACCTTTGGGATGAATTACAGCAGAGACTGTGAGCCAGACCTTCTCGTCTTCTTCTTTATTCCCATAAACACACTCCTAAACCTTGTGGAAAGCCTTCCCAGACGACTTGAAGCTGTTATAGCTGCAAAGCGGCACGCCAACATCATATTGCATGTGTGCTGTACAGAATGATGCAGCAGGACGCATTATGACATCACAAGTCCCCGGTCTAATCCTGAACTCGGGTTGTTGCTTCACAACATTTACACGGGTTCACTTCGGGTTTTCCAGTTTCCTCACAGTTAGTGGTCACGCTCTAGCTCCATACTGACCGGAACAAAGCACTTCAGTGATGAAGAGTGAACAGATGAGTGGGCTAAGCATTTCTCTCTATGCATCATGTCACCCGTAATCTCTAACTCTGGGCTTGTGGATCAATTTAAAGCTGCTTTGCGATTAGTGCCATTGTTAAAAGCGGTATAGAAATCACGTATAACTGAATAGAAAATAATAATAATAATTAAAAAAAAAGCACCCGTAATTCCATTTGAGGGCGTATGGGACGATACAGTACAACTAACAAGACAAACACATCATTCAATCATCACTTTAAAAACGAAGCCCTTTTGTTGTCCTTGTCCTTCTGTGTGGCTTGTTGAGGAAGTTTCAGGAATATTTAAAGTAAACGTGCTACAAATCGAGTTTTTCTACAGACAAGCATGTATTTACGCCTTTTTAAGCATTTCAGACCTGATTAAAAGCTAGTCTGTAATTGCTTTCCTTTTATTTATTTATTATTATTATTATTTATATAATAAATGCGACATTCTGAAGCCTGCGCCACACGCAGGAAACATAAACAAGCCTCTACCAGCAAGCTTTCAAGGAAATAAATGCTTATTACCATGCAACATTATTATTATTATTATTATTGTTAACGATCATTTTTAATAATCTTATTTAACCCATAGATGCATATGTCTTACCTTTAGGCGCTTTGCGAGTGAAATGGAAACCATGTACGGAAAGAGAAAGAAGTTGTGAGGTAAAGAAGCTCCGCCCCCGCCCCCCCCGTCTCACTCTCTCTCTCACTCTCCCTCTCTCTCTCTCTCTCTCTCTCTCTCTCTCTCTAGGGGAATAATATTACGTCTCTGTTCTTTCCTTTCCATTCTTCCAATCATTACTTTGTTAAAATACATATTAATAGATCAGCATCAGCAACAAGCCAAGCATCAGCTTTAGTAATTAGCTATTAATTATGTGAATGAATAATTTTCCAAAAATGACTCACTTCAACACAACACTCTCTTTTTCCTTCTAAGCATTTACTAAGTAATCTTAGTTTGATATTCAGATATTAGACAGACATTCAGAAGGGCTAGTTTAGGGACCGTCGACAAATTTCGGTACGACTGAAATGTCGTACTTGTTACTTAACTGACTACGTGCCCCAGTTATTGTAATTTCTTCTTAAATGTATATATGGCATGCGGCATTACAAACAGATTTTGTTTATTTATAAATAAGAATTGAATTAATAGATCATTAATTAACCGATGTTAATTATGTATCATGTGAATTAATTTGTTATTATTAGTTTCTTTTTTAATAAAAAAAAAAAAAAAACAAAACTCCTCCTTCAGTAGCTTTTAGGTCAAGTGACCCTGTGATCCAAAACTAGTACCAAAATAATCTATTTAGACACCTCCACAGGGTACACCTCTTTGTATCCCAAAAAAATGTCTTCTTTTATTTTTTATTTTTATTTTAAAAAAAAACAACAACACCACCACCACTATTTCTATAATAGCTTCTAGGTCATGTGACCCTGTGACCCAGAACTAGTACCAAAATAATCCATACAAGGTACACCTCTTGTTATCCCAAAATATGTCTTCACTGATTTTTATTTATATTTTTTTATTTTAAAAAATAAAAGAAGACATTTTTTTGGGATACAAAGAGGTGTGCCTTGTGGAGGTGTCCAAGTAGATCATTTTAGTACTAGTTTTGGGTCACATGGTCTAGAAGGTATAGTGATTTTTTTTATTTAAAAATAAAAATTACCAGTTACTTCACATGATGCATAATTAATACTAAATAACAAAAGCTGTATGCAATGATGCATGGCATATGTTTATTTAAGAAGAAATTAGAATAACTGGGGCATGTAGCCAGTTAATACCACATTTCATTCGTACAGAAATTTGTCGACGGTCCCTAAAATGCCGAATGTCTGTCTAATGTCCGAATATCAAACTAACTTCACCGCGGTTAATCTAACTTTTACCTTTATCCTAAATAAAATAAACACCAGAAACAAAAGAAACAGAACCCTGGATCCGTGTAATTATGCAGGATGTTCATGATTACTAAGTTTTGTTTTGTTTTGAGCCAGTGGGAAACACGGGGAAATACCTGTTATTGACAAGAAAGCAAGGCAAAGAAAAAGCGGTGTTGATATTTACAGTCATTCATTCGTCTCCATGTCAACAAAAACAGCAATAAAAAAAATTCCCCAATCAGTAGCTGTCGACCACTGGAGAGTCTTCAGTTCAATCATTTCGGTGATTCGGTTTTATTTGGATAGCATTTAGACATACACCGATCAAGCATAACATTATGACCACCTTGTAAACACCCCCTCCTTTTTTTGCCGCTAAAACAGTCCTGACCCATCGAGGCATGGACTGAAGGTGTGCTGTGGTATCCGGTACCAAGATTTTAGCAGCAGATCCTGTAAGATTCCTTAAGCCCAAGCCAGCTTCTTCCACTGGTCCATGGTCACGTGCACAGGGGTCAGCATGGGCACCCTTGACTGGTCTGTGGCTATGCAGACTCATACACAACAAACTGTGATGCACTGTGTATTCTGACACCTTTCTATCAGAACCAGCATTAACTTCTTCAGCAATTTCAGCAACAGTAGCTCGTCTGTTGGATCGGATCACACACGGCTCCCCATGTGCATCAATGAGCCTTGACCGCCCATGACCCTGTCGCCGGTTCACCACTGTTCCTTCCTTGCACCACTTTTGATAGATACTGACCACTGCAGACCGGGAACACCCCACAAGAACTGCAGTTTTGGAGATGCTCTGATCCAGTGGTCTAGCCATCACAATTTGGACCAAAATTTGGTCAAACTCGCTCAAATCCTTATACTTGTCCATTTTTCCTGCTTCTAACACATCAACTTTGAGGACAAAATGTTGACTTGCTGCCTAATATATCCCACCCACTAACAGGTGCCATGATGAGGAGATCATCAGTCTTATTCACTTCACCTGTCAGTAGTTATAATGTTCTGGCTGATCAGTGTATATACATGAACACCGATTTTTGTAATTGTTTCTATGGTTTTTTTTTATTATTATTATTTTATATGTCTTATAGTATTTTCACCCTATTGTCTTTGGGGTTTGTGTGCGTGTGTTCAATATAAATTTCCCCTGTGGGGGACTAACATCTCCTCTCATGTATAGAATTTATTCTTACTGTACTATTTTTCACTTTGACCTTATGTATGTAAATAAATACAAAAAAGAAATTCCAGCTTGTCATGACAAATTAACAAGTAACCCCTCTGCCTCAAAGCCACGTGAGAGTCCTTTTTTTAAATGCTACATAAACACCTCAACACACAAAAAGTCAGCATCTCAACTGGTACAAGGCATCTTCATTAACCGATCTGTTCAATCTTAGGTTTGACTCTGTGGACGTCCCTGTGAACAGGACCACAGAAACGATAACGTATTAGAAATGATAGAAATGAAATGAAATATTTAAAAACAAATAAAGTGTGTGTGGTCAGTTCCTAGATCCTCAGGTGATAAGCTGAATGACTGAATAGCTGATCAGAAAAAGGAAGATCATGGAGAGTATTTCCTTCACGCTGGATCATGTTACACGCGATCACACGACACTTCAGTTTGGTGGAATACGAAACACAGCCAAAACGTCTCCTTTTAAATGCGCAAGCACTCATCATGATGATATTAAAAAAATATATATATAAATATAAAAATCACTTTGTTATTAAAAGTATAACAACATTCTCATACAGCATCCTAATCAATCGAGATCATTCACTGTAACGGATTTATTTATTCTATTACGGGTATTTGTATTACTCATTATGATCCCAACTTTGTGGGAACAGTTTGGGGATGACCCCTTCCTGTTCCAACATGACTGCGCACCAGTGCACAAAGCAAGGTCCATAAAGACATGGATGAGTGAGTTTGGTGTGGAGGAACTTGACTGGCCTGCACAGAGTCCTGACCTCAACCTGATACAACACCTTTGGGATGAATTAGAGCGCAGACTGTGAGCCAGACCTTCTCGTCCAACATCAGTGCCTGACCTCACAAATGCCTAAAAAATTCCCATAAACACACTCCTAAACCTTGTGGATAGCCTTCCCGGAAGAGTTGAAGCTGTTATAGCTGCAAAGGGCGGGACGACTCCATATTACATTAAATTTAATCTACTGAATTAAGTTAAGTTAATGAATTAATTTTTTTCCCCCACACCTGGTTACTGAACGTTGTTTTACTAAACAAATAAATACATAAAACCTGTTGTGTTGTCACCTGAGATTTAGACAGCGAGTTATTCAGGCTTCAGAAACATAGCGCTGAAGGAGGGTGTACTTCTTCTTCTGTTTCTCTTGACTGTATGCGTTATGACCTTGTTGTGTGAAGACAAGCTTATCCAAACTCCTATGCTTAGGAAACGGATGTCCTGTCACAGTCACAGTGCTGATGTGTGTTTTTATAAACATATCAGATAAGTTCAGGTCAGACCAAACCTGATTCTATACACACTCCGTTGACCTAGAAACCATTGGTTTCCATAGTACGTTACCAAAAAGTCCCAGGAACTTGTCCGTCCTACGAATCCCTGAAACTGGAGACTCTGCTAAACAAACCTCTACACATGGAAAAAGAGAATCAGCATATCAACAGTCATCTTGGTTGTTTATTATTAGGTTTGTATTGAGTCGTTACCATAGAAACCACGACCTATTAGAACGAGTGCGTTGTTATAAACCTGTGGTTCCTGAAAGATTTCCAGCACAACATTGTCAGAACTTCGGTTTATTTTTCTAGAGGAAACATAGGTACAATACGTCGAGTCGTGACGCAGAGGTGTGTTACAGGTGGCAGAGGAACCTGCTGTGAACGTAATAGAGTCTGATGATCGAGTGTCTCTTCTGGTGCTTCTCAGTGCTCCGATTTCTTCGGAGGGAAGAACGTGTACTCGACAGCCAGGGCCACTGCGAATGCGATGAATCCTGTTCGAAATCCGCGCATCATCACTTCACGGAAACTGACGGGGGGGCCGAAGCTGTACCTCCACGCTTCGTTCCTGTGGGGGGGGGATTGGGGGATGGGGTTGTCAGAACAAAAAAGATCTGGTTTTAAAAGTTTTACTGGAAATGAAAGGGTGGCTGATTTCTCAACATGTCAAAAGTGAAAGTGCAGGTGCTGTGACAGATCCCGTATCAACCGGAAAGAGCTTCATGCATGAACTGGTGACGTAATCATTCACACTGTGTATGTATTAATGCAATTATTTTCATTTAACATAGGAGGGTCAGTCAAATCCAAGCACCTGAATTGCGGAAATATTGATGACTCGATTTCCAGACATACATCTCAGAAGTTTCCTCGTCAGTCACTGAAAACAACCCAAACATGAGCAATTCGTTTTTCAGGTCATATATAAATGTCAGCTAAACCACATGGGTTTCTATCAGTGTCCTTCAGGCAGGATGAGGTTTTTTTTACTCATTATACAAACTAAAGTTAAAAAGGGTATGTAATCAGTTGAGAGCTACAAGATATTACGTTTGTAGAGAAGTTTGCTGAGAGTTGATCTGCTTTTCTACATTTATTTTTTGGCCAAGAGGGGCAACAGGAAATAAAACGTCATTTTAAGTAAGAGAACACGATGAGTGGTGATCCCTGGGCTTTCTGCCAGGTGGGAGGTTTTAGGAAGTGAATGTTCTAGTGCACTGGAAAGATTTTGTGATAGAGAGAGAGAGAGAGAGACACACACAGAGAGAGAGCGACAGAAAGAGTGAGAAAACGAGAGAGAGAGAGAGAGAGAGAGAGAGAGAGAAAGAAAGAAAGAAAGAAAGACAGAGAGAGAGAGAGAGAGAGAAAGAGACATGGCTGCTTGAGGTGCAGAGAGAGAGACAGTGAGAGAGAGGAAAAGAGAGAGAGAGAGAGAGAGAGAGAAAGAGAAACAGCCCATAAAACAGCTGACACTCTGCCCTAAGCTGACTGAGATGCCCCCTACAGGTGAGGGGTTGTGGTTTGAGATGATTCATTTTGAAAACCTTGTACATAGCTTTCAGTGCAAAAGACATTTATTGCCCGGAACGTGTGGTAAGTGTAACTGATGTGGGATGCTGTGGTCTTTAACAAGCCTAAAGGGCTAAATGAATCATAGCACATGGGTAAGTTTCCTTTACCTAGTAATACCCACTCTTATATGAACACAACTCTCACATAATCTGTGTGGTTGGGAAAACGCAACCCTAACCCTCTGATCACCCTTATCTAATGACATCTATTCAATAAAATGAACCCCAGGTCTACGGAGGCTACTCGATCAAATCGTATAGCAGCAGACTCAGATATAGTAGGTAGGTAGGTACAGTAGTAAGCTCTCCTTTTGGGGGCACAAGTGGTTAAGGGTCTGGGTTATTGATCAGAAAATCAGGGTTCAAGCCCCAGCACCACCAAGCTGCCATTACTGGGCAATTGTGCAAGGCCCTTAACACTCTCTGCTCTGCTGTACCATAGCTGCCCCTGCTCTCTGACCCCAACTCCCTTACCTGGTATACATGAAGAAAAGGCTGCTATGTATGTGTGGTGATAAGAGCTTCTGAAATCGAATGATCTCTGGTCACTGTGATTCGCTGTATGCTGTGCATGTCGAACAGAGTGTCTCACCTTGCCCACGGGTCCTTGAGTCCTCTCCGTGCCAGCCGCTGTTGGGTGAACTCCAGAGGAGTCCCTTCCCATTTCCAAGTCTTGTAGTCAGGCATGGGCAGCTTGCTGTGGCCGTGATCCCCGCCCATGGCTATTCACTGTGGGAAAACACGACATCAGAACAACTCTCAGATGTTTGGGTTTTGACCGACACTGGAGACATCTCTGATATGATCGTCAAAGCAACCAAAACAAACACTCTTTCTGTTGCTGGGCTGAACATAGTCATGATATGGGTAAAATAAAAAAAAAATACTTGGAAAACACCTTAAAGACACATCATATAAACCTCCAGTCCGCAGTGCAGGGAGTGTAAGACGAGTTCAAAACTCAAGCTGAGGTCCGAATGTCTGAAACTGACTCACTGAAAATCTGAGGTTTTTTTTCTTCCTTTAAAATGAAAAAGTTTCCAAATGTTAAAATATTCATATCTTTAACATTCAACATTTCTATTTCTGTCCTTATTTAAATCTAAGCAAATCTGACCATGCTTTGTATAAATAGTCAGATTCTCCTCAGGTTCTTCTTCAGGTTCACCTTTTCTTTTTAAAGCGTGTGATCAGACACTCCGATGGATTTGATCTAAAATAGATCTCAGGGTTGTGAACAAAAGTGTGAAGTCCATGCAGCTCAAGTCACAGAGTCAATAAAGCAGAAAACAGGATGAACTAACTTCATGTGTGTGTGTGTGTGTGTGTGTGTGAGAGAGAGTGAGAGTGAGAGAGAGAGAAAGAGAGAGACAGACAGACAGAGAGAGAGAGAGAGAGAGAGAGAGAGAGACAAACAGACAGAGAGAGAGACAGACAGACAGACAGACACAGAGAGAGAGAGAGAGAGAGAGAGAGAGACAAACAGACAGAGAGAGACAAAGAGAGACAGACAGACAGACAGACAGACAGACAGACAGATAGATAGATAGATAGATAGATGGATAGATAGATAGATGCAAAACACTTGGAACAAGATAGAGTGATGGATGGATGGATGGATGGATGGATGGATAGATAGATAGATAGATAGATAGATAGATAGATAGATAGATAGATAGATAGATAGATAGATAGATAGATAGATAGATGCAAAACACTTGGAACAAGATAGATTGATGGATAGATAGACAGACATGCATGTATTAATGAAAATATTTTGAGAGTGAGTCAAATCCAAGCACCGGAAAACACTTGAATTAAAGGAAAGGAAGATTTAGGATGTGTCTGGTTTCCTATGGCATTGAATCTGTCATGTTGATAAGGACTATTGATTACACTGATAAGGACTAAACAATGTGGCACTGATGACTCAATTTCCAGACACCTTCCTCATGAGTTTCCCCAAAACGCAAGGACATGCAAACTCCGCCCACACAGAGCAGAGCCGGGATTCTACCCTTCTTCTTCTTGACACGTTAACTGTCTTTCTTTCTTTCTTTTTTTTTGAACTAGTACAAACAGCAACATCAACGAATACACTTATATGGCCAAAAGTTTTGGGACACATTGTTGGAACAGGAAGGGGTCATCCCCAAACTGTTCCCACAAAGTTTGGAGCATGAAATTGTCCAAAATCTCTAGGTATACTGAAGCATTAAGAGGTCATTTCACTGGAACTAAGTGGGTTGGCCAAACCCAACCCCTGAATTAAATGATTTGGAGGGGTGTCCCAACACTTTTGGCAATATAGTGTAAGTGTATAGGAAGGAAAAGGTACAGGTTGTGTTTGTCACCTTCAGACTCCGCCCACACACAGTGCAGAGGCGGGATTAATTTCTACCCTTCTTGAAATCTTTGAAATCTTAGACGTCTTATCTTTGCCTTGAAGTGCATATTTAAGGTAAACGTTTCGGTTGTACTGGTCAGCTGGATTTGCATCACAGATCTGAAGATTATTAATTATTCTAATAATCATTTAGTTTTCGATTCAGAAGACGGACGATCGCTGAGGTGTACCACAAGGCTGAATTTCAGGTTCAGTTTTGTTTTGTTCCGAGTCGGATTTTGAAGAGTGTTGGTTTAATAACAGTTGACGGTGACCCTCAAAATGATTTTAGGGCCTAAATCATTCAGCTTTATGTCAGGTCAAAGGCAAAACAGACCCCTGCAGCGGTCAGAAGATCTTACTGTAAACATCTTAATGTTAAACGTCTTAGTTAGAGCTTCAGCAGTGCAGTAACCTTAACTAACACTACTTTAATCAGCTGCACGTCTTTCTCCTTCCAAACACTCACAGTAGATGACCAAAATATAACTAGTCATCCTCCTAAACAACCCAGATCGCTAACTATTAACTAAACTAACCCCCTAAAAACCAATCAGTCAAGCTGCTCCAGGACAGATACAGTTAGCTTAGCATAGCGGCTAACAGATATAACAACATCACAGGTCGTTTTCTTTTTAAAAATATCCATTTACATTAACACGGTGGCAATGATATATAACTGTAAACATACGCCAGAACATTTATTTGCATTAGAAACACTGACATGGCCATGATAAATACAAACCTTTATATGACCTCCAACACGGAATAACCGAGTCGAGGACCGAATACAGCAACCTTATGAAGATATCTCACGTCACTTCCGGTGTAGAACCGCATAACAGAGCAAGTGCATCCGTTATATGTTATGAAAACATTTTATATAATTGGTTACAGTTTCGTGCTTTTTCACGCACACGACAATTTATAGGATTTTATTTACACTTTATTAACTATATAAACATGTATGTTTATGGTATGAATTAAAGCTCGGGCAGGTTTATTTTGGCTTTTATTTTGTAGTGCACCCTCCTGGACGGGGAAAGAAAACGAACAGGAATGAGATTCTTGCTTGTCGCTATAGTAACAGCAGTACACTCCAAATTTAAAGCCTATTTATTTATTATTATTATTTTATTTATTTATTTATTTATTTATTTATTTATTTATTTATTTATTTATTTATTTGTTCATTTATTTATTTGTAACTTCAAGCAAATCAAGATAAATAAAATACTACTTTGTTAAACAGTATTATGTTAACTGTATAAAATAGTAAATAATGAATTACACGAAAAGGATTTATAAAATAAAAGTTTAAAAAAGTTTTTAAATTAATATAAAATAATTTAATAATGATAAAAATACTACGCGTTTAACGTGTTATTTTATTTATTTATTTTTTACTTTTATCTTGAAATGGTGTACAATCAATTTTTTCTTAAAAACATAAAATAATTTCCTTCTTTATCACATCTTTATTCACCATCATTTATTTAACCTTTCCTCTACAATGATTTCAGTTTATTTAAATTCATTTTAAATGGCCTTAGTGTAGAATGTAACTAAAATTTTCATAAGTTACAGTTGTGCACCATTTTAATAAATAACTTTAAACATTAATAAAACTACAGTAGTTGTGTACTGTCCCAGCAACTATATGTATATGTAACTGTATTCTATATACTTCATATATATTCATTAAAAATGCTTCATTAATATTATTATTTCTTTCAATTCTGAATCTATTTTATATTTTGTTCTTGAAACTCATCCATTCCAAGTTCTTGTTTTTAACATGTACAGCATAGTCCTACAACAAACAAACAAACAAACAAGTCAATTAACCAACCAAACAATCAATCAATCTATCAATCAACCAACCAACCAACCAACCAACCAACCATCCAATCCAATCCAATCCAATCCAATCCAATCCAATCCAATCAATCAATCAATCAATCAATCAATCAATCAATCAATCAATCAAAACTGTTCAAAACATTTTTTTTATTTAATTTATTTTTTTATTTAATTTATTTTTTTATTTAATGTAAACAATCTGGACAGAAGTATGTGGACAACTTTACAGTGGAACTAAGAGGATCAAACATTGTTCCAGCATGACGATATCTCTGACCAGAGCTCCATGAAGACATGGTGTGGAGGTTAAGGTTGGACTGGAAGAACTGGAGTGTCCTGCACAGTGCCCTGACTCTGACTCAACCCCACTGAACACCTTTGGGATGAACTGGAACACCGACTGAACCCCAGACCTCCTTTACATCGGTGTCTGATCTCACTAATGCTCTTGTAGCTGAATGATCACAAATCTCCAAAGCCTCGCTTCAACATCTAGTGGAAAACCTTCCCAGAATAGAGAGTGGAGATTTATTATAACAGCAAATGGGAAACAACTCAATATTTACGCCTAGAGTTCTAGAAATGCTCAGTACTCCTGTATCCTTATACATAAATTTTGAGCTTATAGTGTCTTTCCAGTTCATAAATCCAATTCAGAATTACACACATAAAGTCTTTTGACTTTGTCCTTATAAATAAAACAAGAAAGTACGTATTTATAAGTATAAACTAAGACATGTTTAAAAGTGAACTTGATAGAGGTGGGAAATATCTGTGTAATATAAAGGTTACAAAAAAAATAAATGACATTCGTCTTAAGCTTTCCATAGAGACAATATAATTAAACAAACCTAGAACAGAAAAAGTCCTTAATCCTTCCTGTCAGTACAGCTGCTCTGATAAAATGCAGGTGGAAGATTCAAGTAAGCACAAGTACTCATTCCTTGGACAGCTCAACCACATGACCTGCTCTCAGAATCATTTATAACCTGCTTTCAGACTAATTCACTTCCATTTTATTTATTCAACAGAGAAATCCAAGATTCTGTACAAGATTTTATTACTTTTAAATTTGTCCTTAAGGGGCAAACCAGAGATAATGTTGGTCAAGAAAAAACTTCCTGAGAAGACATCAGGACCACTGGAGGAACCTGTAGAGGAACCTGACAAAATAATTATAATAATTATAAGGTGTCATATCAACACCAGAAACAGTGTTACACTACACTACTGTCTGCAAACATGTCTGCTACATACAGAGACACAACACAAACACAAACTTGTTTACAATATATATAGGAATTCTCATTTCCTTGTGAATTAACGCTCAGCATTCTAACGCTTCATTGGTACCAAACCATTTGTCATTGTTTACCCTCCTGTTTCTTCACTCAGAGGTCGGTTTTTGTTTAGTCTACTCTGTCTGCTCATCACCTGACCCACACCTGTGTTTTGACTGTGTTTGCATCCATCTTAACTCTCCGTCTGGGATGAAAGGAAAGAAAAACAGAAGTTGCCGGCACTGGAAAAGAGTTGAAGGACGACCTGAAAGCAGCAGGAAAAACAATGATAATGGTAATAAATAACCTGCAATCATCTCTTCTACACCTTATGTAAAAGAAAAAAGAGACGGACTTCTGAAAGTATTGAGACTAGGAAAATACTTTTGGAACAAGAAAGATAGATAGATAGATAGATAGATAGATAGATAGATAGATAGATAGATAGATAGATAGATAGATAGATATATAGATAGATAGATAGATAGATAGATAGATAGATAGATAGATAGATAGATAGATAGATGCAAAACACTTTTGGAACTGGATGGATGGATGGATGGATGCAAAACACTTTTGGAACAAGATAGATAGATAGACAGACAGACAGACAGACAGATAGATAGATAGACAGACAGACAGACAGACAGACAGACAGACAGACAGATAGACAGATAGATAGATAGATAGATAGATAGATAGATAGATAGATAGATAGATAGATAGATAGATAGATAGATAGATAGATGCAAAACACTTTTGGAACTGGATGGATAGATAGATAGATAGATAGATAGATAGATAGATAGATAGATAGATAGATAGATAGATAGATAGATAGATAGATAGAGATAGATAGATAGATAGATAGATGACTATGTATGATGTCATTATTTCTGTTCTTATTTTTGTCCACACGTCGTCAGCGTGACTTATCTAATTTCTTCTATTTGACTTTTTTATAGTCATTTTATAGTCATCATTTTCATCACCAAGATAAAGCTTAGTGCAAAGCGTCTCGGTTGCTAAGGCTAACAAGCTGTTTCCCACTGGTTAATCTCTGCAGCGCTTCCCTCACCCCACATTAGCAAGGTTTATAGTTTTTCAAAGGCGAGGCTGTAAGTGTTTTCTTAGCTGCCAGGCTTACAGTGCGAGGCTTACTGCTGTGTTTACAAGCCAACTATAACCCAGAAACATGTCCTCCATTATATCTATGAATGACAAACATTGATTCTGTATCAGGTCTCTTATGGATTTTATTGTGTAGCAAAGTGATGAGAAGTTTCTTGAAGGTCGGTGAAAGTCATTAGCTTAAAGTGTAAATGGTCTTGTCTCTCTCTCTCTCTCTTTCTCTCTCTCACACACACACACACACACACACACACACACACACAATTCAGAATTAAGTAATAATTGCTTTATTACTTCAAGACCATGAAAAGCAATACAATATAATAATATATATTTATAAATATCACAATATTACACCAATCAGGCATATCATTATGACCACTGTCAGATGAAGTGAATAAGACTGCTCATGGCACCTGTTAGTGGGTGGGATATATTAGGCAGCAAGTGAACATTTTGTCCTCAAAGTTGATGTGTTAGAAGCTGGAAAAATGGACAAGCGTAAGGATTTGAGCGAGTTTGACGAAGGGCCAAATTGTGATGGCTAGACCACTGGATCAGAGCATCTCCAAAACTGCAGCTCTTGTGGGTGTTCCCGGTCTGCAGTGGTCAGTATCTATCAAAAGTGGTCCAAGTAAGGAACAGTGGTGAACCGGTGACAGGGTCATGGGCGGCCAAGGATCACTGATGCACATGGGGAGAGAAGGCTGGCCCGTGTGATCCGATCCAACAGACGAGCTACTGTTGCTGAAATTGATGAAGAACTTAATGCTGGTTCTGATAGAAAGGGGTCAGAATACACAGTGCAGGACGGGCCAGGGCTGTTTTGGCAGCAAAAGAGGGACCAACACAATATCAGGCAGGTGGTCATAATGTTATGCCTGGTCAGTGCATATAATAATTTTACACTCACCATTTCATTAGGAACACACCTGCTCTACATCTACTCATTCATGCAATTATAAATTCAGTCATCAGCATTAGGAAAAAGTGTGATCACTGTGACTTTAACCATGTCATGGTTGTTGGTACAAGATGGTCTGATGTAAATATCTTACAAACTGGGATTTCCACATATAAACACTCTCTAGAGTTTGCACAGAATGGTGCAGAAAACTAAAAACATCAGGCGAGGAAAGCCCAGGAGTGTCTCTACTGTCTGCGAAGGCTAACAAAAACCCGTCTCCCTCCACCCATCATGACTACGTTTTACAGAGGGATTACTGAGAGCAGCTGCATCACTGCCTGGTTTGGGAATTGCACCATCAAAGACCCTGTATTGGATAGTGAGGACAGCTGAGAAGATCCTCAGAGTCTCCCATCCCTCTATTACAGACATTTATCCCACACACTGCATCTGCAAAGCCAACAGCACTGTGAATGATGTACTGTAGATATTTTTCTGAAAAAATTACTTAGTTTTACTTAAGCATTATAACAGCAGGATAACTATTATTATAAAGAGTAAAACAGATATATGAGTTATTATTAAATAATAAGGACTCAGAAAGAACACCCGGGGCTACAACACTAGAACAATTCAATTTATTTTTGTATAGCACTTTTAACAAAGAGCATTGTCTCAAAGCAGCTTTACATGAGAAACAACATAAGAAAACAACAAACATATAAACAGTCCTAGATGTTATCCCAAGTGAGCAAGCCTGAGGTGACTGAGGCGACTGTGGCAAGGAAAAACTCCCTTAGATGGTAAGAGGAAGAAACCTTGAGAGGACCCAGACTCAAAAGGGAACCCATCCTCATTTGGGTGACAATTGTGTGATGCCAAAATAGCATGTGTAGAATGTTATGTAAATCAATAAGGAGGTTGTTGTCCACAGCGCTGCTTTGAATACCCCACTCCTCACAAAGCAGAACCCGGCTGGAGCTGGTCCATCTCCGGATACCACTGGAGCCGGCACAGTCTCTGTATGCCTCGGGCTGGGTAGAAGAAGGGAAACAATGGAACAGAATTAGCGTAGCTGCTGTTCATAATATTAGCAGTACTAAATGATAATGTGCATTTAATCAGATGTACTGGAGCACAAGGTTATGGGATGTGTTAAATGTATGCCAGGCTAAAGAGATAAGTCTTTAGTCTACATTTAAACTGGGAGACTGGGTCTGAGCCCCGAACACTGTCAGGAAGACTGTTCCAAAGTTTAGTAGCTAAATACGAAAACATTCTACCCCCTTTTGTGGACTTTGATATTCTGGGAACTACTAGTAGTCCGGAATTTTGTGATCTTAAAGAGCGTGGTGAATTGGAACGTGTTAGAAGACTGGAGAGATAGGTGGGAGCTAAACCAATTAGAGCCTTTTACATAAGTAGAGCTAATTTATAGTCAATTCTAAACTTAACAGGTAGCCAGTGCAGGGATGATAATATTGGGGTTATATGATCATATTTTCTTGATCTGGTAAGAACTCTGGCGGCTGCATTCTGGACTAACTGTAGCTTGTTTATTGAAGATGCAGGACAACCACCTAGTAATGCATTACAGTAGTCCAGTCTGGAGGTCAGGAATGCATGAACTAGCTTTTCTGCATCAGATACAGATAAAATGTTCCTAAGCTTGGCAATATTTCTAAGATGGAAGAAGGCTGTTTTTGTGATATTAGATATGTGATTTTCAAAGGATAAACTGCTGTCTATTACACCCAGGTCTTTCACTGAGCTAGTAGTAACAGTACATCCTTCTAGATGCAAGCTGAATTGCGAGAGCTTCTGTGTGCATGTTTTTGGGCCAATAAGTAATATAACCCACCCACCAACAAGACCACATCTGAGACCACATCTAGTTTTGCAAAAAGCTATAACCGTAACCATGTGCGTTAGACACTGTGTTTCTAAGAAGAGCGCTAGCTACAGCTGTAGCTGCAAAGAGCACTGACCACAGGAGCTTACAGATAGGAGGGAGAATAGTTAATGCCAAAAATAACCCCAGCAACAGAGGCAAGTCAAAAGCGGTTAACACAGCAAAGGAGAGCATGAGCAAAAGAAAAAGAGTAGATAAAATAAAATACAAAAAAAAAAAACTTATCTATTTAGAAGAACCAAGAATAATCCACAAGACTTCAGTTGTGAGACATCTGTCACAAAGCAGGTATATACAGTATCTTACAAAAAGTGAGTACACCCCTCACTTTTTTGTAAATATTTTATTATCTCATCTTTTCATGTGACAACACTGAAGAAATGACACTCTGCTACAATGTAAAGTAGTGAGTGTACAGCCTGTATAACAGTGTCAATTTGCTATCCCCTCAAAATAACTCAACACAGAGCCATTAATGTCTAAACCAGGGGTGTCCAGAAAGGGCCGGTGTGGGTGCAGGCTTTCATTCCAACTAAGCAGAAGCTACACCTGATTCCAACTGGCTAATCAACTGATCTTGGCTTTCAGTAGACTCAGGTGTGGCATCTGTTCAGTTGGAATGAAAACCTGCACCCATACCGGCCCTTTGCGGATAAGATTAGACACCCCTGGTCTAAACTGTTGGCAACAAAAGTGAGTACAAACCTCTGCAGCAATGCTGGCAGCACTCATACATCCATTTCCCAAAGACAACCTCCGGATATGACGCTTTGGTGGACCATGGCGAGGCCTGTTCTGAGTGGAACCTGTCCTGTAAAACCACTGTATGGTCTTGCCCATCGTGCTGCAGCTCAGTTTCAGGGTCTTGTCAATCTTCTTATAGCCTAGGCCATCTTCATGTAGAGCAAGAGTTCTTTCAGATCCTCAGAGAGTTCTTTGCCATGAGGTGCCATGTTGAACTTCCAATGACCAGTATGAGAGGGTGTGAGAGCGATAACACCAAATTTAACACACCTGCTTCCCATTCACACCTGAGACCTTGTAACACTAACAAGTCACATGACACCGGGGAGGATAAATCAGCCAAACAAAAATAAACGATGCTATATATTCCTTCCTTACTTAGGTAAGACTTACATGTTAAGTAACCAACTTTTGACATTAAGGAACAGAGCATCACTTAGACAAACAGTGTGAGTAACCATGTCTATGTCTCACTCAGTGAGTTTTTTAGAAGCTTAAATTCAAATGTTCAAGTATGCAAAGAGGTATAGATAGATAGATAGATAGATAGATAGATAGATAAAATAAGGGGGATTTTTAGAGAGTATTTCAATTCTAAGAAAGTATGCAAGACAAAAGTGGTGAACCATTCTAAGAAAGAAGGAAGTAGGAAGTGGCTAGTAGACTGTAGTGCAGTAGCGCTAGGATAAATAGAGTGGATTTTTTGCAAGACGTTGCATCTGATTGCACTAGAGCTTGATGCTTCAGGTCTTTTTGGGGTGTCTTTTGCTTTTTCTTATCTTTTTTTTTTATCTCTTTTGTTATATTTTTGTTATAAGATATCTTATGAAGACTTACGCCAACCAGGCATAACATTATGACCACCTGCCTAATATTGTGTTGGTCCCTCTTTTGCTACCAAAACAACAAAAAAAAAGTTGTATTCTAAAACCTTTCTATCAGAACCAGCATTAACTTCTATAGAAATCTGAGCAACAGTAGCTCATCTGTTCAATTGGACCACACGGGCCAGCCTTCACTCCCCATGTGCAACAATGAGCCTTGGCCGTCCATGACCCTGTCGCCATGTTCACCACTGTTCCTTCCTTGGACCACTTTTGATAGATACTGACCACTGCAGACCGGGAACACCCCACAAGAGCTGCAGTTTTGGAGATGTTCTGATCCAGTGGTCTAGCATCCTTACGCTTGCCCAAGACCCTAGACCACCCTGTGATGTGTCTACTCAGAGAAGGGCTCTGAGTTCTGACAATGACCACACACCCCCCTCACACAATCTTCACCCTGTCTGGAAAAAGGTACCGAATCATTCTGGCCTCACAAACAGACCATCAGACTCATCAATACACAGTGACTGGACTAACACCAAACCCCTGCCCCCCTACACCCCCAACACACAATCAAATTCAGCTATATACCTCTGCACTCAGTCTGCAATTTTTCACACATCACATCCTTAATGCTGCTACAAACTGCTGTAGTCAATATTCACACTAAGAACCACACAGACTGTATACTGGTCAGTGCTATTTTGTGTATCTGTCTTGTAGTCTACTGTATCGCCTGGATTGTCTCATGCCTTGCACTGTTTGCACAAGGTTGCACAAATATATTATGAGAATATAATACATTTATTTTTTTGTCCTTAGTTCTGTTATTTTACGTAGTTCTGTGTTTTTATGTAGCACCAGGGTCCTAAAGGAACATGGTTTCATTTCACTGTGTACTGAATCAACAACATATGGTCAAAATGACAGTAAAAGCTTGACTTGACCGTTGTGCATTTCTGCTTTTTGTAGCTCATCCGTCTCAAAGTTTGACCTCTTGTGCATTCTGAGCTGCTTTTCTGTGCTTCACAGCTGTAAATAGAAGTTGTTTGCATCACAGTAGTCTCAAATAGCCAGATTTTCAGACTGACAAGAGAAGGTCTGGACTCCATAGCAGCTTTTTATTGATCAGGGACTGCCCATGAGGGCATCTGACTGATATGTAAAGCAACCAATCACAGCTTGTTTTTTTTATCTTTATGTTTAGGGAAGTGGAAATGTAAAATCCATACAAAAATATATTTAAGAAAGTAGTGCAAATGAATGAGTCTATATTCTGAGCTTCAAATCATTTGGAGAATCCAGTGCTCACTGTTACAGTGGCAAACACGATGACTTCCTTCTTTCATGAGGGAAGTAGAGCATCATGACATCTTTGTTTCCAGGCCAGACTGTGAAAAATTTCCACACAGGCATCTCCTGGACATCCTGCAGAATCCAACCAATCAGATGACGACTACAAAGCTGCTGAAGTGTTTCCAATTTTGTGTGCCGTGTGCATCACGTCCAGCAAATGGTTGGTGGGCATGACGTCTGAGGCTGAGGCTAGTATTAGGTTACTACTAGGTTTCTTGTTAGCTTGAACTTCCCCTCTGTTCTCTCTCATCAACAAGGTCTCTCTGTTTGCAGAACTTGGCTGATTTGATAACGCCATAAATGTCTAATATTACTTTACATAAATATTTTATTCATATTTAACCTGTCGCATTGTATTTTCGAAGCCATTTTGCTATTTCGACATGTTTTACAGCTCCGAAAAGGAAGAAACAGCGATGTATCCGAGTGTCCAGTTCCTGCCCTCAGAGCAGCTTCAGTAAACACAATGAATCTCATTCCCATGACATCAAACCCAATTTCAGCACATTACACAATTTCCTGGGTATGTTGTGCATATGAACACATCTGCGTGTGTGTAATTAGCCTGAGAGAGTAGACAGTTTCCTGTGCCTTGGTTTCAACATCAGGCAGAACCTGTCACTTTAAAACTCTCATGAAGATGGCAGGTAAACAGCTTTATCGCTTCAGATGGTTAGGTGTATCAGACATTTTCAATCAGAATAAACAAATGAGTGATTTCCTGGCTGTGAGTCTGATATAAAATGAGTCAGGACTCTGTTGGCTTTCAGTGTGAGTCGTGTCTTTATCCATCTTAGATAAACACCTTCAAATTTTAGCTCCTTATGAACAAGCACTTGGGGCCAAGAGAGCAGAAATGGGTTTGATATCACCATTTACTTTAAGGATTGTGACAGAGAAATTCAATGCTGAACCTTGACACAACAAAACAGGTGCGAATTCCATTTTCTGGACTCAGAAAAAACATTTAAGAGACTTTTAACTGCCCTCTACGTTGCTAATCAACTTCTACACCTGCACCATTGAGAGAATCCTGACAGGAAGCATCCCAGGGTGGTTTGGGAACAGCACCACACAGGATAAATGGGTTCTCCAGACGGTGGTGTGATCAGCTGAGCGTATCGTCATCACTGAGTTTGCTGACCTGCAGTTAATCAACAGCAAGTATCAAACAGTGCTGGACTAAGGCCAGGAAGATAGTGAAGGACTTCCGCCATCCGAACAATGGACTCTTCTTTCTACTGCGATCAGGGAAGTGCTTCTGCTTCCTTAAAGCAAACATACATGCCATTCAGGCCCTGAACCACCACCTAAAACATCAGATTTTTTCATTTCCTAAAAGTAGATAAGAGAATCCAGTGATACAGAAGAGAAAAAGAGACTGTATTATTAAAAAAATTCTCCACTGTTACATATTATGAGGAATGCACACCGATCAGGTATAACATTATGACCACCTAATATTGCGCTGGTCCTCCTCTTGCTGCCAAAGCAGCCCTGACCCGTCGACGCGTGGACTCCACTAGATCCCTGAAGGTGTGCTGTGGTATCTAGCACCAAGATTTGTTTTATGTGCCTCCATGGGACCCACCTTGCAAATTACAGGACTTTAAGGATATCAACAGGACTTAAAAAACTTACAGGAGGATACTTTTGATAGACGTTGACCACTGCAAAACGAGAACACCCCACAAGAGCTGCAGTTTTGGAGATGCTCTGATCCAGTGGTCTAGGGCCATCACGATTTGGCCCTTCATCAAACTCGCTCAAATCCTTACTCTCGTCCATTTTTCCTGCTTCTAACACATTTCACTGCATGTGGTTCTGTGGATGGTTGTATTTGTGACCAATAAAATTAGAATTATAATCTCTAGTATATTTCAGTGTAGGCTTAGACATCTGTGGTTGGGGGTTTGATTCCTGTCTCCGCCCTATCCTGGGTGTGCTTCAGGGGTTTTCTCCAGGTTATCTGATTTCCTCTTCTGATTGATATCTAAATCATGGGTAATGTGTAAACGGGCATATGAGTGTGTGCGGTTGGTTCCTTGAGTTTCTTAGAATAGACTCTGTGTCTAAGAGATGGATAGATATTTAAGTGTGACAACGTTAGGTGTGGACGGTGAGAAAATTTCAGGCTTTTTGCAGTGTGTCAGTGACACGCAGGCTGATGGATGTGTTTGTCCTGCGCGAGGAAACCACGTCCGTTCCATCCGTCCCTGAGAGACCCGTTCAGTCACAGACGTTAATGTGAAAGGTGGATGAGTGACAAACAGTATCCAAGGCTGAGCTTTTTAAGAATTGTAAATAATCAGTAAGTGTAATTTCACAAAATCGAAATGAGTAACGCTCTCAGTGCAAACTAAAACTCGGTTCTCAGTGTTCTTGAATCTGCAGCTTCTATCAAGTATGAAACTACTTCAGTGTTTTTCAGCCTAATCTTTATCTCACACCATCTGTAATCTTTCGAATCTTGGGTTTTTGTTTTTTTTTACTGAGAAAATGACCTGCCCCTGAACTCATAGCTCATAATGGGAAGCTGATTGATTCCATCGCTAAACAGTTGAAATATACGCTGATCTAACACAAATTCAGTATTATTTTAGTCTGACAAAATGATCTAATGGTTGCCACGGACAAAAATGTTTGATTTTGCTGCTGCTTCTTTTAAACTCCTACCAGTGAAGACGCATATGTAATTACTTTCTGTGATAGCTGTAATCATGTACGACGCATGTGAATCGAACAGGGCTTTGGCTGAATGCAGGCACAAAACACTTCATGGCTCAAATCTGCAAAAAAAAAATCTGTGGTCAGTTTGACTTAGCGCTGAATCAGACTACTATTAACTGATTACATTTTCCAACACTTAAGCAAGGCAATAAAAAGATATTTGGGATTATTTTACAAATACCTGAGTAAAGAATTCATTACGGCTTCACAAACAAGACACATTTTACCTTATTGTTCTTTGATCTAATTCAACAAATGATCTTAGGCATAGATACTGATCAGGCATAACATTATGACCACCTGCCTAGTATTGTGTTGGTCCTCTTTTTGCTGCTAAAACAGCCCTGACCCATTGACTCCACTAGATCCCTGAAGGTATCTGGCACTAAGATGTTTGCGAGGTCTGCAAGGTCTCAGGACTTAGAGGATACTTTTGATAGATACTGACCACTGCAGACCAGGAACACCCCACAAGAGCTGCAGTTTTTGCTCTGATCCAGTCGTCCATCACAATCTGGACCTTCGTCAAACCTGCACAAATCCTTACACTTGTCCATTTTTCCTGCTTCTAACACATCAACTTTGAGGACAAAATGTTCACTTGCTGCCTAATATATCCCACCCACTAACAAGTGCCATGATGAGATCATCAGTCTTATTCACTTCACCTCTCAGTGGTCATAATGTTGTGCCTGATCGGTATGTATTATATGAGAGTTTTAAACATTTCTAATCTGTTCTCAGTGGATCAGATTAGATTAGTTTGAGCTAACAAAAACATATCCATTTCATCACACAGAACATGAACCAGTATGATGTGACCCAGTTTACTGACCAAGTGGTATCATACCAGTGACTGTGTATAGAATTACATAACTGGCTGCATAAATATTTAATATTGATATCTACAGGGATTCCATGGACATCGTCTATATTCAGTTACAGCCTGTAATTTTAGAGCCACCTTCTTAGCCTGCTTAGACCTGTACAAAAAAGGGCTCTTTAATCATCCATGAGGGCAATGACAAAGATTAATTAATTATTTATTATTAATTAATTAATATTATTATTGATATGTTATCTGTCAGGAATATTTTAGATACAGTGGTAAATTGGTTGAAAGGTTTTTCTAAAGACAGATGGTGGGATTAAACGACACGGAAACCACACTTTTAATACTGATGAAAAAATAAATAAATAAATAAATTTAATCCAATAACCTAGCTAGCTCGCTAATCTACCTGCTGTGTAGTATGTGCGTAATTAATGTTTACAGAATAAGAAATGACAGGAATTGATTAAGTGGATCAGTTTCCAATAACAGCATATCCTAATGAACTGTATACCTTTATATCTGACAGTGTGATGTGGAACATCCATGAGAAAAATCTGTTAAAATTATCTTACCAAGTCTGTACTTCATGTTTCCAAGAAAATGTGAAGAACAATCTTGAA
>NC_080715.1:8537072-8582072 GCF_019097595.1 Hemibagrus wyckioides | reverse complement strand
AACTGTGTGGACATGGGATGAGTCGAGGAGGACGAAGACACACTGGACTCTTAATGATCTTATTAACAGCTTTTCCTTGATGTGATTCTAAAGGTAGGTTATTATTATTATTATTATTATTATTATGATTATTATTGCTTGTCTTATTCTGAGCTTCTCATTTGCATTGCCTCGCTTGTCTCTGAGTCTAATGGCACTAACATTAGATAAATACTTACACAGTAGACAAAAGAAATTAGATTTTTGTTTAGGTGTACTTTAATCGTCTGAATAAACTGAATAAAAATAAATGCTAACATGGTGGTGATGAAAAGTAAGGGTAAGTCTGTACCCAAAGTTTTGAGCAAACTTATAAAGACCTAAAAAATAGTATCATTATTTTTTTCATCGATAGAATGATGAGTTAAATCAACATTTCTTACTTGAATTATTGCATTGTAATTATTATTATTTGTATGTGCACAATTTATTGTATATATACACTGCAAGATATTATGAAATCTGCTGTGTATTCGATATTTGCGCCTCACTTTAAATACCTGAAAGATTTTATTTAAAATATCAAGGCATGTGTATTATTTAAAATAAAAAGCAGAAATATATATATATATATATCTTGCCTTGCACATTTTATTCCTTTAATATATATTGTTTAATATTTTCACATATTTTTTAAAAAACATTTTAAGTATAAAAAAGAGGCAAAATATGAGAAAATAATATTTTTCAGGAATATTTTCGATCAGAATATTTTTTTATATCTCACAGTTATGTTTAATATTTTGACTATAAATACGTTTTTAATGCAGGCTTGTTGTGGGTCTTTACAGAAAAAAATCTAAAAAACTGGCTGTAAAGTTTTATTTCATTTAGATTTCCAGAAACCTTTCTGGCATGAATGAAGATTGACTCGAAACAAATTTACAGTGACAGTATGGAACAGTTCACGGCTTTTCACTGGTAGTATCTGGATAAGCAGCGGATATGACAACGTGCATTTTATGATATATTTGGCAAAATATGTTACATAGGAAATGAAATAATGAATGAATAAATAAACAAAAGACTAAACATCTCCTCATGTCTAGAGGCTCCAGACTGCATGTGACCTTTATCCCACAGCACAGTAATCATCTACCATGGGCTCGAATGCAAACAAGAAGACAATAATACATCGTTTTGGACATTAAAGCTGCTGACTCTGTGATAATGAGTCATCTGAGAATATGATTTAAAATGTCCAATCAATCACACATCTCCTTTAATTAATCAAACACATGAACGTGTGTATCCGAGCAACTAGCAGACTGGAAGGTCTCATTGAAAAGTCTGCCAATAGCTGGGTCTCATTTAGATATTCTTCTTCTTCCTTTTGCTTTTAAGTCTCCCCTCTCAACAGTTGAACATGTATACTATAAACGTAGATATATATTTTCAGCAAAATTATGAGATTCTCAATCTTTTGTAGCCAGGGGCCAGAGACTTCCACGAATAATAATAAATATTATAATACATAATAAAATAATATTTCTGAACTCCCAAAATATACTCAATGTAGCCATGTTAATAATAATAATTTGTACAGAAAGTGTACACCAACCAGGGATAACATTATGACCACTTGCCTATAATGTGTCGGTCCGCCTTTTTGCTGCTAAAATAGTACTGACCCGTCCTGCACTGTGTATTCTGACATCAGAACCAGCATTAACTTCTTCAGCAATTTGAGCAACAGTAGCTCGTCTGTTGGATCGGATCACATGGGCCAGCCTTCGCTCCCCACCTTCAGTTCACCTCTGTTCCTTACTTGGAGCACTTTTGATAGATACTGACCACTGCAGACCGGGAACATCCCACAAGAGCTGCAGTTTTGGAGAGGCTCTGATCCAGTGGTCTAGCCTTCACAATTCGGCCCTTCGTCAAACTCGCTCAAATCCTTACACTTGTCCATTTTTCCTGCTTCTAACATCAACTTTGAGGACAAAATGTTGACTTTCTGCCTAATATATCCCACCCACTAACAGGAGCCATGATGAGGAGATCATCAGTGTTATTCACTTCACCTGACAGTGGTCATAATGTTGTGCCTGATCAGTGTATATCTGGACTTTTAAACAAAATAACTTTGAACTTGAACCTGAAAATCGGTTTATACAAATTCACCCCATTATCAGTTAAATATAGGATATGTGCTTGTTCGTGTGTGATGTAGGAGCAAAGTCCGATTCACGGGACCCTAGCGGAGAGAAAGCCTCCACATATACACTAAACAGCTAGCTACAGAGAATATACACACTGTTACAGACGCTTTACAGGAGTTTTATGTAAACACTGGTATATTAAATTCAGTTTTAGTTTCGGGTAGTAAGATCTAAGATGTAACAGGTCTCGGGTGTAAAACTTACTATAACTCCAGATCTATCAAATTATGAAAGAATCTACTCTAGACAGCCTTCTTCAAGTCACTCCACAGGTTTTTGATAGGATTTAGATCTGGGCTCTGATTGGGCCATTCCAAAATTTTTTTTTTTTTTAGAACCTTGTTCCTTTATTGACTTGTATTTGTGCTTTGGGTTGTTATCATGCTAGAAAGTGAAGTTTTTCTTCATCTACAGCTAACAGAGGCAGCTTTACAGGCTTTGTACACTATAAGACTGGTATTTAGGAGTTGTCCATGTTTCCCTTTCTCTTAGTCCCAGTTGAAGAGAAGCAGCTCTACAGCATGAAGCTAACACCACCAAGCTTCACTGTGGGTTTGATGTTCTTTGGGTAATGAGCTGTTTTTGCTTTTGCGCCAAAGATATATTTTATAATTATGCCCAAAAAAGTATTATTTTGGTCTCATTGGAGCATAACACACATGCTTTGAGATCATTTGGGCAGTCTTTGGGTTTTATTTTGTTTTGTTGAAGAAGGCCTTCCATCCCGGACGAGCCCCATTGTTTTGGAATGGTGGTAGCTCAAGTGGTTAAGGTGCTGAGTTGTTGATCAGGGGATTTCAAGGGTTCCAGCACCGCTAAGCTGTCACCATTGGCCCAATGCTCCAGTGATGCTCCAGTGATGCTGCATCATGGCTGACCCTATGCTCTGAAAGTTGGGATATGTGAAGAAAGAATTTTGCTGTAATGTAATGTAGAAGTCTATCTAGCCACCTTTCCCCATAGCCCAGACATGTAAAAAAAATACAAGAGATTGTAGTCCTTGACGCTCATGACAATGTAGGAAACCTTCCTGAAAAGTGTTTGTCTTGTCCTTGTGTCAGATTTAGAGTGATGTTCTGCTCTTGGTAATATCACAGTGGTGCGCCATTATTTTCTCTGCTCCTTGAAGATTACCCTTTGGATATTCTTTTGCACCCCTCTCCTGATTGATATCTTTCCCTAATAAGATCCTAAAACATGTTTGCATTTTTTAGTCCACTGTACATGTTCATAACCCTTTAATGATTTCATAAAATGACTGGCACCATGACAGTGACAATGACAAGCACCCTCCTAACTTTCTTTTTTCCATATGTATCTCTGCTGTTCTCAGGATAAATGGAGCGAGGGTGAGAGCACCACGATGGACCAGAGCTTGCAGGAGAAACTTATCATCTTCATCACCTTGCCGCTGTCCACCATCATCATCCTCACCAACCTGCTCATCATCATCGGTATCGTCTGCAACAGGCAGCTCCACAACACGCCCAACTACTTCTTCCTGAGCCTGCTGGTGGCAGATCTCTGCACGGGCCTCGCTCTGCCCTTTATCCCTCGCATGGGGCTCAATCGCTCGCTGCATTTTCGCTCCTGCCTGGTAGTACACATCTTCCCCAATTTTCTCTTTCTGTCCTTTCTCTTCAACTTGGTCATGGTGCACTATGAGCGATATCTGTGCATCGTCCATCCACTGCATTACAGCCAGTTTTGGGTGCACCGCTGCTTTCCGGCTGCTCTTTTAGCCGTATGGATTCCTCCTCTACTCTACGCTAGTTTACCCGCGTTTGGATGGAACAACTGGAACGAGAGCTTGGATAATAATACATCACATGCTAATGTGTGTGGCTACATTTTAAGAGAGGGTGAACCAGCAGGAGGTGGACATAACTGCTCAGAAACGACATACGACGAGGAGGTGTATTGCTCCTACAAAAATATTTTCCCCAAACCCTTCATCTACTTGGAAGTCTATGGGCTTCTCCTGCCTGCCATCTTCTTCATCCTGGCCATGACAGGCCGAGTTCTCTGGATTACTCGAAAGCAACTGCGTGACATTTGTAAGCTTAATCGTTCAGTGGAGCGCAGCGAGGCCTCAGAACATGAACAGCGCCTCAATCTGCGCTACGCAAAGTGTGTCGCTGCTGTCTCGCTCACCTTCCTGGTCTGCTGGGTTCCTTACATCGTCTACCTACATGTTTCCGTCGTGTTGCTTCGAGGAGATGGGAAGGGAAGCTCGTCCCTCAACATCATTCTCTCGTGCACGGGAATCGGCAGCATGGCCATCATTCCCATCATACTCAGTCTCTCCAACAGGCAGTACACAGAGCCAGTACGCAATCTGCTGATGAAAATCAGGACTCGCTGCACTAGAGTGCAGGACCTCGGGAATCCTACCTAAAAAAACACTCTACAACACTTTTTTGCAGGAGCACAAGTGTCTTTTCATATAAGCATGTAGCAGGAAGTGGACCTCGGCACTGAGAACAATGTAGCAGAATCAATTTATTTAATCATTCGTACTGTTTTATTTCCTTGTCAGGTTGTTAAGTAGCTAGTGTGATAACTTTCTGCTAACATTCCAGTACTGTTTTCAAAGCTTCCTTAATGGTTTCCAGTCACGATGGATGATTTGGGTTTAATGATTTGCAAACGTCTAATCTTCTTTCTTTCTTTCTTTCTTTCTTTCTTTCTTTCTTTCTTTCTTTCTTTCTTTCTTTCTTTCTTTCTTTTTTACTTACAGAGCCCCTATATTAATGGAATTTAGGCCTGATTCTCCCTAGAGAATCATAAATAGTGATTTCCGGTTGAATGAAATTCTGCCTGATCGTTACAGACTGCAGTCAAAAATCACAACAACATTAAGTCCATTCAATTCCAAAGAAACTGCTAGCACATGGTTGCTATCACAATCACATAGAAAATGACCTTGAATACTCGACCAACAGCATATAGAAAACCCTACCTATCGTAAATATCCTTTAATCAACATTACAAAACAAGGACACTGATAATCTAACAGATAAACTAAATTTCATTTTAGTCTTGGCACGAACTTATTTATTTTAGTCCTGTTCTAGTCATTTTTTTTTGTTAGTCGATAGATAGATGTCAGTGTGTCAACTAAAACAGAACAGTTTGGGTTCAGAACACTTTTTCCTTCACATTTCACCAATATTTTCATTTCTAGACCCCAAAATAAAAATGTAATAATATTCTGCTGTTGTATTTCCTTCATAAATGGAACATCAGATCAGTTTAATGACACGCCGTGCCTTATGCTCTTACCTTCTTTCACATGTGTTGGCTAAATGAATGTTCTGAAGTAGCTAAGCTACAATCATGCAAAAACTCATTGACTGGAAATAAAGCACATTTAATAGTGTTACTCGAGTGATTTGTTATGCTGCATATACATTTAATAAAGTAAATTATCGACAAATGTAATTGTAAACTGTTCTAGCTAACTAGCTCTATATTAGCCGAACAAGACATGAATATGTTTACAAAGGCTAATATATTGCTAGCTATCTATATGATTTCATTTGTATAGGCAATAGTACTATTTACCAGCCAAATAAGGTCAGTGTAGTCAAAACGTTTATGTTACATAGACCTTTGCTTTATTATTACAGAAGGAGAATATCCAGGAGTCTGTCTAGCACAGCTTGATTCTTAATCTTAATTAAATGTCTTAATCTTAAATTTCCGGAGATGAGGAGATAGAAATCTCATCTGTCCAATCAACCATTTAGTCTCATTTTTATTCAGAACATAAAAAATAAATTAATAATTCTTAATAATTAATAATATTTAATATAAAGGTAACTTATTATGTTGTTATATATATATATATATATATATATATATATATATATATATATATATATATATATATATATATATATATATATATATAAGCATGGAAGTTTTCTGATGAAAACAAGTGAAAAAAATATTTGTTAATTATTAAGAATTATTAATTTATTTTTTATGTTCTGAATAAAAATGAGACTAAATGGTTGATTGGACAGATGAGATTTCAAAACTTCCATACTTATATAATTCAAATAATTCAAATAATACAAAAATAAAATAATAAAAGTCAAGATGAATATATCATATGGATAAGGTTTGTGAAATTATTATATAAAACTAAACTCTGTCTATAAACCAAATACTGTTTACTTTGTAATTTTCTTTTTTTTTTGTAGTTTGTTCTATATTTAATTCAGACACATTCCCTTAACATGAACACACTCTGCCTCTGAAAGGTAATGCAGTCTCAGAGACAAGTCAATGACTCTAATGTGATGTTGGAAAACATCCAAGCCCACACTCGTATGTGATTGTTAAACATCCCATTTCAGATTTATCTTCCATTTGCAGTTGTGGCTGTTAGGATTTGTGTTTATTCAGCTTCAAGAGCATTATTGAGATCAGACACTGATGTCAGGATGGTGAGGAGTCTCCACTTCATCCCAAAGGTGTTCAGTGGGGATAAGTCACAGTCAGGGCTCTGTGCAGGACACTCCAGTTCTTCCACTCCATACCTGACCAATCATGTCTTCATGGAGCTTGCGTTGTGCATAATGGCATTGTCATGCTGGAACAGGTTTAGTTCCAGTGACGGGAAACTACAGTGTACAAAGACATTCTATACAGTTGTGTGCATTCTATACAGTTGTAGCAGAAGTTTGAGAGGATGCACATAGATAGATAGATAGATAGATAGATAGATAGATAGATAGATAGATAGATAGATAGATAGATAGATAGATAGATAGATAGATAGATAGATAGATAGAGGAGTAGGTAGATACAGGCAGTGACAGATAAATGGAGAAAGGAGAAAGTTTGGTTAATGGTGATAGATAGATAGATAGATAGATAGATAGATAGATAGATAGATAGATAGATAGATAGATAGATAGATAGATAGATAGATAGATAGAGGAGTAGGTAGATACAGGCAGTGACAGATAAATGGAGAAAGGAGAAAGTTTGGTTAATGGTGATAGATAGATAGATAGATAGATAGATAGATAGATAGATAGATAGATAGATAGATAGATAGATAGATAGATAGATAGATAGATAGATCAGGTGTCCACATACAAACAGACACTTATCACAGTTATCTTATCTCTGATGTCTCACACACTTTTTAATAAAATTTCACTTACAAACCATGGGAGGCGGAGCCAAAGCTAATCTCTTGTGAGAAACATATGCTCCACCCCAATTCACCTACTATTAAATACTATGTGTTAAAATTCTCTTATGCAGTATTTTTGTGAAGAAAAATACAGTTTTAAGTGTGTAGCAGAGGAGTATCAAGTACTGGGACATACACTGTGTAACAGAAGAGAACCTAGTTACACACAGTGTCACTGTAAACAAACTCCTCATTGCATTTCAGCTTTTATTCATTCATTCATTATTCCTTATTTAATTTATACTATATAATTTCATGTAATATTCAATTGATTTATTTACATCTCTGGAAAATGCGCCACAAAACTATTCCTCTGTCACGTTCAACACACCGTGATCTGGGACAAACTAATTCTAATCTCGGATTCTGTTTATTATGGATAGTAAGAGAGTCAGAACTCAGCAATAGTGTTTCCAGTTCTCCAAGACAAGATGGCTGCCTTTATATCATTACAGTGACCAGCTACACTGTGAAGTTTTGTTTATGTTTATAGATGACAAAAAGGCACAATGTGTCTTAAACCACATCAACAAGACGAAACCGGATGTGGTTTGAGGGAGACATTTATATACAATGTATTGCCAAAAGTTTTGGGACACGTCTTCAAATCATTGAATACAGGTGTTGTTTCTCAGGGGTCGGGCTTGGCCCCTTAGTTCCAGTGAAAGGAACTCTTAATGCTTCAGCTTCATACCAAGACATTTTGGACAATTTCATGCTCCCAACTTTGTGGGAACAGTTTGGGGATGACCGCTTCCTGTTCCAACATGACTGCACACCAGTGCACAAAGCAAGGTCCATAAAGACATGGATGAGTGAGTTTGGTATGGAGGAACTTGACTGACCTGCACCTCAACACCTTTGGGATGAATTAGAGTGGAGACTGTGAGCCAGACTTTCTCGTCCAACATCAGTGCCTGACCTCACAAATGCACTTCTAGAGGAATGGTCAAAAATTCCCATAAACAAACTCCTAAACCTTGTGGAAAACCTTCCCAAGTGCAAAGGGTGGGCCAACTCCATATTACATTCATGTGCATGTAAAGGCAGATGTCCCAAAACTTTTGGCAGTATAATGTATTTGGAGGAAAAATGATAAGGAAGATGTATATGTGTTATGTTCTAGTTTCAGATATCAAATATTTCCTAGATAGATGGATGGTACAGAGTTTTAAAGAAGTCAGTAGAGGGTAAATGGGATAAATTATTTTTTACTCCGGTGTCACCCACATGAGGATGGTTTCCCTTCCTCTCAAGCTTTCTTTCTAATATCGTGTCTGGAAGTTTTTTTCTTGGCATTGTCACATCTGGCTTGCTCATAAGGGATAAATTTTCATTTAAAATGTGTAATTTACATTCTGTATTTATATATCTCTTATATAAAGTTGCTTTATGACAATATCCAGTGTTAAAAGCACTATACAGAAAATTTAAATCTGTTTGTCTTTTCCAATAGACTATGAAATTTTTTTTTACCATAAATATCATACTTCCTAGCAACAGTAGAGGTTCGTCTTTGAAACTACATTCTGGTAGTCAAAACAATTCTGTCACCTAACCTTTAGCTTTAGACACATCGAGTCATGGTGCATTACCAACCTGTGAAATGTGGTAAAGAGAGATGTAAGAAGAAATTGTGGCTTCAAGATACTCTCACAAGAGCAGCTTTTCTCAGAAACCGTGTTAACACATCTGCTTATTTTATTGAATTTCTATCCAAATACAGAGCAATCTTGTTTTGTTAGTGAATCAGATGAAAAGAAAGGAACAGAGAAGGAACAGAGCTGAGACCTTCCTTATAAACAAACTGTACTGTGACAAATGATAGAGCCTTAATGGTTTTCAGTATGCCAATGACCAAATACAGCCCTTCCATTAAACATCCAAACTTCTACTTTTAGAGCTTTTTTGATGCTTTTTACTCAAATGTAAACATATTGCAAACTTTGTCCGTTTTGTTCACAGGCTGATCAAACACATTTGGTCTGTTTACACTTTGAGACCCGTCTGAGACCCGTCTAGTGGGAAAGGGAAACCCTATGTATTCTCACTGACTCACACACACATACCCATGCACACAAGATTCTCTAATGACATTTCTCAGTGCTGTAATGGAATACATTTCATGTGTCGCAAACCTAATGCGGATGATGGGTAACTTATGCTGAGTAAGCAGTACATGCGTGAATTACTTTAGTCATGGAGACAGCGAGAGGAAAAAAAACGGTATGAGATTTCTCGATGTGCGTAATGTTTCCGGTAGCTACGATGAGCTGTGAGAAAGAATAAGAATATAGAAAGAGATTTTAACCCGAGTGTAACAAGGGAAACTCGGTGAGATGCAGCAAAAATAAAATAAAATAAAATAAATAAACAAAAAAAAGAAATAATAATAGTAATAATAATAATAATAAAGTCTCGCCTAAAAAGTTTAACAGTGATTCATGTTCCAGCATCTTTCTCAAAGACACCACGACATACTGTATATCACTCAACATGTGAGCAACCACGTTTTAATGCCTGCTTTATGTTCTTAAATGGTCACTAGAGAGAACAATACAGATACCAATAAATGTACAGTTTTTGTGTGTATACTGTATGGAGTGTACAGTTTGTTTCTAGGCTAATTTAACAAATAAATGAAGAAAGCTTAAAGCTATCAGAGACATTGCCCAAGACGTGTCCTATTTCATCACTCATCTCACGTGAGCTCGCAGATATAGGATGTAGTTTCCTGTGTATCACACTGTTCTCTACATAAAAGCAACAGAATGGCTTCACATATCTGAATTATTCTGCTATTTTAGAAAACTAGATACAGACAAACAATGTCTTTTAAGGTGAAGATTGGCATAAAGGGAACAATTTATTTTGCAACTGTAAACTTTTTTTAGTTTCACTTCAGTTTATCTTAGTGCTTTATCTCTTTCTTTCTTATGTTTCCGTTTCTCATTGCACAACATTTTCCCTCCCAGGATCTTTCACAACACGTTTTTCACGTCCTATGTCTCAACCTGTGAATTCAGATCATTTGCAAGTTCCTGGCAGACAGCTGAGAACTAAACAGCAGTGCAGTGAAGCAATCAATGAAAGAACAAAAGGAGTTCATGTTAAGGTCTTAGAAGATAAGCTGTAACATAATAAGTTCTGTAACATTTCCTTTACTAAATATTAATAATGAGAAATGAGATATTAGAATGGTAGTATGTATGGAAGAAGGGTTATTTAGTTGTTGTCGAACTCTGTTGGTGATCATGGTGTTGAATGTTGCTGTTGGTGTTGAATGAAGAATAATGGTGCAGGTGAATTTTGCTGAATAATCATGTTTGTGAAAGTTGATGCGTGATGGAACAGTTGGTGTTAGGTGGTGAAGCTGGTGTTTGGTTGTGTTTAATGGAGAATGTTTGTGAATGCTAGTGTTAGTGGAGAATGATGATATTTCATAGTGATAGTTAATGCTGGGAAATATTCATGGTGGTGGTTGTTGGGGAATATTGGTGTGTGGTGGTCCTTATTGGAGAATATTGGTGTGTGGTGGTCCTTATTGGAGAATATTGGTGTTTGGTGGTGGTTGTTGGGCAATATTGGTGTTTGGTGGTCTTTATTGGAGAATATTGGTGTTTGGTGGTCTTTATTGGAGAATATTGGTGTTTGGTGGTGGTTGTTGGGGAATATTGGTGTTTGGTGGTGGTTGTTGGGGAATATTGGTGTTTGGTGGTGGTTGTTGGGGAATATTGGTGTTTGGTGGTGGTTGTTGGGGAATATTGGTATTTGGTGGTGGTTGTTGGGGAATATTGGTGTGTGGTGGTGGTTGTTGGGGAATATTGGTGTTTGGTGGTCTTTATTGGAGAATATTGGAGTTTGGTGGTGGTTATTGGAGAACATTGGTGATTGGTGGTATTTATTGGAGAATATTGGTTATTGCTGGTGGCTGTTGGGGAATATTGGTGTTTGGTGGTCTTTATTGGAGAATATTGGTTTTTGGTGGTGGTTGTTGGGGAATATTGGTGTTTGGTGATATTTATTAGAGAATATTGGTGTTTGGTGGTGGTTTTTGGGCAATATTGGTGTTTGGTGATATTTATTAGAGAATATTGGTGTTTGGTGGTGGTTTTTGGGCAATATTGGTGTTTGGTGATATTTATTAGAGAATATTGGTGTTTGGTGGTGGTTTTTGGGCAATATTGGTGTTTGGTGGCATTTATTAGAGAATATTGGTGTTTGGTGGTCTTTATTGGAGAATATTGTTTTGTGGTATTTATTAGGAAATATTGGTGTTTGGTGGTATTTATTAGAGGATATTGGTGTTTGTTGGTCTTTATTGGAGAATATAGGTGTTTGGTGGTGGTTGTTGGGAAATATTGGTGAAGATTTGGTTATGGTTTTGGTTATAAGTTAGTGTTGGTGGTCAGTGGAGAATGTTGGTAAAGTTAAATTTTGTTGGTTAGTGGAAAAAAATTTATGTTGGTGGACAGTAGAGCATATTGGTGAAGGTTAGTTTTTTGTTGGTGGTCAGTGGAGAATGTTGTGAAATGTTTGTTTTAAGTTGGTGGTCAGTGGAAAATGTTGGTGAACGTTAGTTTGGTGGTCAGTGGAAAATGTTGGGAAATGTTCGTTTTTTTTGTTGGTGGTCAGTGGAAAATGTTGGTGAAGGTTTTCATTGGTGGTCAGTAGAGTGTATTGGTGAAGGTTTTTCATTGGTGGTCAGTAAAGTGTATTGGTGAAGGTTTTTCATTGGTGGTCAGTAAAGTGTATTGGTGAAGGTTTTTCATTGGTGGTCAGTAAAGTGTATTGGTGAAGGGTTTATTTGGTAGTCAGAGGAGAATGTTGGTGAAGGTTAGTTTTTTTTGCTGGTGGTCAGTGAAGAATGTTTGTGGACAGTAGAGCTTGTTGGTGAAGACTATTTTTTTGTTGGTGTTCAGTGGAGAATGTTGGTGAAGGTTAATTTTTTTTTTTGTTGGTGTTCAGTGGAGAATGTTGGTGAAGGTTAATTTTTTTTTTTTTGTTGGTGTTCAGTGGAGAATGTTGGTGAAGGTTAATTTTTTTTGTTGGTGTTCAGTAGAGCTTGTTGGTGAAGACTATTTTTTTGTTGGTGTTCAGTGGAGAATGTTGGTGAAGGTTAATTTTTTTTTGTTGGTGTTCAGTGGAGAATGTTGGTGAAGGTTAATTTTTTTTTTGTTGGTGTTCAGTGGAGAATGTTGGTGAAGGTTAATTTTTTTTTTGTTGGTGTTCAGTGGAGAATGTTGGTGAAGGTTTTTTTTTTGTTGTTGGTGTTCAGTGGAGAATGTTGGTGAAGGTTAATTTTTTATTGTTGGTGTTCAGTAGAGCTTGTTGGTGAAGACTAGTTTTTTTTTGTTGGTGTTCAGTAGAGCTTGTTGGTGAAGACTAGTTTTTTTTTTGTTGGTGTTCAGTGGAGAATGTTGGTGAAGGTTAATTTTTTTTGTTGGTGTTCAGTGGAGAATGTTGGTGAAGGTTAATTTTTTTTGTTGGTGTTCAGTGGAGAATGTTGGTGAAGGTTAATTTTTTTTGTTGGTGTTCAGTGGAGAATGTTGGTGAAGGTTAATTTTTTTTGTTGGTGTTCAGTGGAGAATGTTGGTGAAGGTTTTTTTTTTTTTTGTTGGTGTTCAGTGGAGACTGTTGGTGAAGGTTAATTTTTTTTGTTGGTGTTCAGTGGAGAATGTTGGTGAAGACTAGTTTTTTTGTTGGTGTTCAGTGGAGAATGTTGGTGAAGGTTAATTTTTTTTTTTGTTGGTGTTCAGTTGAGAATGTTGGTGAAGGTTAATTTTTTTTGTTGGTGTTCAGTGGAGAATGTTGGTGAAGGTTAATTTTTTTGTTGTTGGTGTTCAGTGGAGAATGTTGGTGAAGGTTAATTTTTTTTTGTTGGTGTTCAGTGGAGAATGTTGGTGAAGGTTAATTTTTTTTGTTGGTGTTCAGTGGAGAATGTTGGTGAAGGTTAATTTTTTTTTGTTGGTGTTCAGTGGAGAATGTTGGTGAAGGTTAATTTTTTTTTATTGGTGTTCAGTGGAGAATGTTGGTGAAGGTTAATTTTTTTTGTTGGTGTTCAGTGGAGAATGTTGGTGAAGGTTAATTTTTTTTTGTTGGTGTTCAGTGGAGAATGTTGGTGAAGGTTAATTTTTTTTTTTGTTGGTGTTCAGTGGAGAATGTTGGTGAAGGTTAATTTTTTTTTTTGTTTGTGTTCAGTGGAGAATGTTGGTGAAGGTTTTTTTTTTTTTTTTTTGGTGTTCAGTGGAGAATGTTGGTGAAGGTTAATTTTTTTTTGTTGGTGTTCAGTAGAGCTTGTTGGTGAAGACTAGTTTTTTTTTGTTGGTGTTCAGTGGAGAATGTTGGTGAAGGTTAATTTTTTTTTGTTGGTGTTCAGTGGAGAATGTTGGTGAAGGTTAATTTTTTTTGTTGGTGTTCAGTGGAGAATGTTGGTGAAGGTTAATTTTTTTTTTGTTGGTGTTCAGTGGAGCTTGTTGGTGAAGACTAGTTTTTTTTGTTGGTGTTCAGTGGAGAATGTTGGTGAAGGTTAATTTTTTTGTTGTTGGTGTTCAGTGGAGAATGTTGGTGAAGGTTAATTTTTTTTGTTGGTGTTCAGTGGAGAATGTTGGTGAAGGTTAATTTTTTTTGTTGGTGTTCAGTGGAGAATGTTGGTGAAGGTTAATTTTTTTTTTGTTGGTGTTCAGTGGAGAATGTTGGTGAAGGTTAATTTTTTTTGTTGGTGTTCAGTGGAGAATGTTGGTGAAGGTTAATTTTATTTTGTTGGTGTTCAGTGGAGAATGTTGGTGAAGGTTAATTTTTTTTGTTGGTGTTCAGTGGAGAATGTTGGTGAAGGTTAATTTTTTTTGTTGGTGTTCAGTGGAGAATGTTGGTGAAGGTTAATTTTTTTTTGTTGGTGTTCAGTGGAGAATGTTGGTGAAGGTTAATTTTTTTTGTTGGTGTTCAGTGGAGAATGTTGGTGAAGGATAATTTTATTTTGTTGGTGTTCAGTGGAGAATGTTGGTGAAGGTTAATTTTTTTTGTTGGTGTTCAGTGGAGAATGTTGGTGAAGGTTAATTTTTTTTTTTGTTGGTGTTCAGTGGAGAATGTTGGTGAAGGTTAATTTTTTTTGTTGGTGTTCAGTGGAGAATGTTGGTGAAGGTTAATTTTTTTTGTTGGTGTTCAGTGGAGAATGTTGGTGAAGGTTAATTTTTTTTGTTGGTGTTCAGTGGAGAATGTTGGTGAAGGTTAATTTTTTTTGTTGGTGTTCAGTAGAGCTTGTTGGTGAAGACTAGTTTTTTTGTTGGTGTTCAGTGGAGAATGTTTGGTGAAGGTTAATTTTTTTTGTTGGTGTTCAGTGGAGAATGTTGGTGAAGGTTAATTTTTTTTTTGTTGGTGTTCAGTGGCGAATGTTGGTGAAGGTTAATTTTTTTTTTGTGTTGGTGTTCAGTGGAGAATGTTGGTGAAGGTTAATTTTTTTTTTTGTTGGTGTTCAGTGGAGAATGTTGGTGAAGGTTATTTTTTTTTTGTTGGTGTTCAGTGGAGAATGTTGGTGAAGGTTAATTTTTTTTTGTTGGTGTTCAGTAGAGCTTGGTGGTGAAGACTAGTTTTTTTGTTGGTGTTCAGTGGAGAATGTTGGTGAAGGTTAATTTTTTTTTGTTGGTGTTCAGTGGAGAATGTTGGTGAAGGTTAATTTTTTTTTGTTGGTGTTCAGTAGAGCTTGTTGGTGAAGGTTAATTTTTTTTGTTGGTGTTCAGTGGAGAATGTTGGTGAAGGTTAATTTTTTTTTTGTTGGTGTTCAGTGGAGAATGTTGGTGAAGGTTAATTTTTTTTTGTTGGTGTTCAGTAGAGCTTGTTGGTGAAGACTAGTTTTTTTTTGTTGGTGTTCAGTGGAGAATGTTGGTGAAGGTTAATTTTTTTTGTTGGTGTTCAGTGGAGAATGTTGGTGAAGGTTAATTTTTTTTTGTTGGTGTTCAGTGGAGAATGTTGGTGAAGGTTAATTTTTTTTTTGTTGGTGTTCAGTGGAGAATGTTGGTGAAGGTTAATTTTTTTTTTGTTGGTGTTCAGTGGAGAATGTTGGTGAAGGTTTTTTTTTTTTTTTGTTGGTGTTCAGTGGAGAATGTTGGTGAAGGTTAATTTTTTTTTGTTGGTGTTCAGTAGAGCTTGTTGGTGAAGACTAGTTTTTTTTTGTTGGTGTTCAGTGGAGAATGTTGGTGAAGGTTAATTTTTTTTTGTTGGTGTTCAGTAGAGCTTGTTGGTGAAGACTAGTTTTTTTTGTTGGTGTTCAGTGGAGAATGTTGGTGAAGGTTAATTTTTTTTTGTTGGTGTTCAGTGGAGAATGTTGGTGAAGGTTAATTTTTTTTGTTGGTGTTCAGTGGAGAATGTTGGTGAAGGTTAATTTTTTTTTGTTGGTGTTCAGTGGAGAATGTTGGTGAAGGTTAATTTTTTTTTGTTGGTGTTCAGTGGAGAATGTTGGTGAAGGTTAATTTTTTTTTGTTGGTGTTCAGTAGAGCTTGTTGGTGAAGACTAGTTTTTTTTGTTGGTGTTCAGTGGAGAATGTTGGTGAAGGTTAATTTTTTTTGTTGGTGTTCAGTGGAGAATGTTGGTGAAGGTTAATTTTTTTTTGTTGGTGTTCAGTGGAGAATGTTGGTGAAGGTTAATTTTTTTTGTTGGTGTTCAGTGGAGAATGTTGGTGAAGGTTAATTTTTTTTGTTGGTGTTCAGTGGAGAATGTTGGTGAAGGTTAATTTTTTTTTTGTTGGTGTTCAGTGGAGAATGTTGGTGAAGGTTAATTTTTTTTTGTTGGTGTTCAGTGGAGAATGTTGGTGAAGGTTAATTTTTTTTGTTGGTGTTCAGTGGAGAATGTTGAAGGTTAATTTTTTTTTTGTTGGTGTTCAGTAGAGAATGTTGGTGAAGGTTAATTTTTTTTTGTTGGTGTTCAATAGAGCTTGTTGGTGAAGGTTAATTTTTTTTGTTGGTGTTCAGTTGAGAATGTTGGTGAAGGTTAATTTTATTTTTGTTGGTGTTCAATAGAGCTTGTTGGTGAAGGTTAATTTTTTTTGTTGGTGTTCAGTGGAGAATGTTGGTGAAGGTTAATTTTTTTTTTTGTTGGTGTTCAGTGGAGAATGTTGGTGAAGGTTAATTTTTTTTGTTGGTGTTCAGTGGAGAATGTTGGTGAAGGTTAATTTTTTTTTGTTGGTGTTCAGTGGAGAATGTTGGTGAAGGTTAATTTTTTTTTGTTGGTGTTCAGTGGAGAATGTTGGTGAAGGTTAATTTTTTTTTTTGTTGGTGTTCAGTGGAGAATGTTGGTGAAGGTTAATTTTTTTTGTTGGTGTTCAGTGGAGAATGTTGGTGAAGGTTAATTTTTTTTTTTGTTGGTGTTCAGTGGAGAATGTTGGTGAAGGTTAATTTTTTTTTTTGTTGGTGTTCAGTGGAGAATGTTGGTGAAGGTTAATTTTTTTTGTTGGTGTTCAGTGGAGAATGTTGGTGAAGGTTTTTTTTTTTGTTGGTGTTCAGTGGAGAATGTTGGTGAAGGTTAATTTTTTTTGTTGGTGTTCAGTGGAGAATGTTGAAGGTTAATTTTTTTTTTGTTGGTGTTCAGTAGAGAATGTTGGTGAAGGTTAATTTTTTTTTGTTGGTGTTCAGTGGAGAATGTTGGTGAAGGTTAATTTTTTTTTTGTTGGTGTTCAGTGGAGAATGTTGGTGAAGGTTAATTTTTTTTTGTTGGTGTTCAGTAGAGCTTGTTGGTGAAGGTTAATTTTTTTTTTTTGTTGGTGTTCAGTGGAGAATGTTGGTGAAGGTTAATTTTTTTTTGTTGGTGTTCAGTGGAGAATGTTGGTGAAGGTTAATTTTTTTTTTTGTTGGTGTTCAGTGGAGAATGTTGGTGAAGGTTAATTTTTTTTTTGTTGGTGTTCAGTGGAGAATGTTGGTGAAGGTTAATTTTTTTTTGTTGGTGTTCAGTGGAGAATGTTGGTGAAGACTAGTTTTTTTTTGTTGGTGTTCAGTGGAGAATGTTGGTGAAGGTTAATTTTTTTTTGTTGGTGTTCAGTGGAGAATGTTGGTGAAGGTTAATTTTTTTTTGTTGGTGTTCAGTGGAGAATGTTGGTGAAGGTTAATTTTTTTTTGTTGGTGTTCAGTGGAGAATGTTGGTGAAGGTTAATTTTTTTTTGTTGGTGTTCAGTGGAGAATGTTGGTGAAGGTTAATTTTTTTTGTTGGTGTTCAGTGGAGAATGTTGGTGAAGGTTAATTTTTTTTTGTTGGTGTTCAGTGGAGAATGTTGGTGAAGGTTAATTTTTTTTTGTTGGTGTTCAGTGGAGAATGTTGGTGAAGGTTAATTTTTTTTGTTGGTGTTCAGTGGAGAATGTTGGTGAAGGTTAATTTTTTTTTTTGTTGGTGTTCAGTGGAGAATGTTGGTGAAGGTTAATTTTTTTTTGTTGGTGTTCAGTGGAGAATGTTGGTGAAGGTTAATTTTTTTTTGTTGGTGTTCAGTGGAGAATGTTGGTGAAGGTTAATTTTTTTTTGTTGGTGTTCAGTGGAGAATGTTGGTGAAGGTTAATTTTTTTTGTTGGTGTTCAGTGGAGAATGTTGGTGAAGGTTAATTTTTTTTGTTGGTGTTCAGTGGAGAATGTTGGTGAAGGTTAATTTTTTTTGTTGGTGTTCAGTGGAGAATGTTGGTGAAGGTTAATTTTTTTTTGTTGGTGTTCAGTGGAGAATGTTGGTGAAGGTTAATTTTTTTTTGTTGGTGTTCATTGGAGAATGTTGGTGAAGACTAGTTTTTTTTTGTTGGTGTTCAGTGGAGAATGTTGGTGAAGGTTAATTTTTTTTGTTGGTGTTCAGTGGAGAATGTTGGTGAAGGTTAATTTTTTTTTGTTGGTGTTCAGTGGAGAATGTTGGTGAAGGTTAATTTTTTTTGTTGGTGTTCAGTGGAGAATGTTGGTGAAGGTTAATTTTTTTTGTTGGTGTTCAGTGGAGAATGTTGGTGAAGGTTAATTTTTTTTGTTGGTGTTCAGTGGAGAATGTTGGTGAAGGTTAATTTTTTTTTGTTGGTGTTCAGTGGAGAATGTTGGTGAAGGTTAATTTTTTTTTGTTGGTGTTCAGTGGAGAATGTTGGTGAAGGTTAATTTTTTTTTGTTGGTGTTCAGTGGAGAATGTTGGTGAAGGTTAATTTTTTTTTGTTGGTGTTCAGTGGAGAATGTTGGTGAAGGTTAATTTTTTTTTGTTGGTGTTCAGTGGAGAATGTTGGTGAAGGTTAATTTTTTTTTGTTGGTGTTCAGTGGAGAATGTTGGTGAAGGTTAATTTTTTTTTTGTTGGTGTTCAGTGGAGAATGTTGGTGAAGGTTAATTTTTTTTGTTGGTGTTCAGTAGAGCTTGTTGGTGAAGACTAGTTTTTTTTGTTGGTGTTCAGTGGAGAATGTTGGTGAAGGTTAATTTTTTTTTTTGTTGGTGTTCAGTGGAGAATGTTGGTGAAGGTTAATTTTTTTTTGTTGGTGTTCAGTAGAGCTTGTTGGTGAAGACTAGTTTTTTTTTGTTGGTGTTCAGTGGAGAATGTTGGTGAAGGTTAATTTTTTTTTGTTGGTGTTCAGTGGAGAATGTTGGTGAAGGTTAATTTTTTTTGTTGGTGTTCAGTAGAGCTTGTTGGTGAAGGTTAATTTTTTTTTGTTGGTGTTCAGTGGAGAATGTTGGTGAAGGTTAATTTTTTTTTTGTTGGTGTTCAGTGGAGAATGTTGGTGAAGGTTAATTTTTTTTTGTTGGTGTTCAGTGGAGAATGTTGGTGAAGGTTAATTTTTTTTGTTGGTGTTCAGTGGAGAATGTTGGTGAAGGTTAATTTTTTTTTTGTTGGTGTTCAGTGGAGAATGTTGGTGAAGGTTAATTTTTTTTTTGTTGGTGTTCAGTGGAGAATGTTGGTGAAGGTTAATTTTTTTTGTTGGTGTTCAGTGGAGAATGTTGGTGAAGGTTAATTTTTTTTTGTTGGTGTTCAGTGGAGAATGTTGGTGAAGGTTAATTTTTTTTTTGTTGGTGTTCAGTGGAGAATGTTGGTGAAGGTTAATTTTTTTTGTTGGTGTTCAGTGGAGAATGTTGGTGAAGGTTAATTTTTTTTGTTGGTGTTCAGTGGAGAATGTTGGTGAAGGTTAATTTTTTTTGTTGGTGTTCAGTGGAGAATGTTGGTGAAGGTTAATTTTTTTTTTGTTGGTGTTCAGTGGAGAATGTTGGTGAAGGTTAATTTTTTTTTGTTGGTGTTCAGTGGAGAATGTTGGTGAAGGTTAATTTTTTTTTGTTGGTGTTCAGTGGAGAATGTTGGTGAAGGTTAATTTTTTTTGTTGGTGTTCAGTAGAGCTTGTTGGTGAAGACTAGTTTTTTTTGTTGGTGTTCAGTGGAGAATGTTGGTGAAGGTTAATTTTTTTTGTTGGTGTTCAGTGGAGAATGTTGGTGAAGGTTAATTTTTTTTTTGTTGGTGTTCAGTGGAGAATGTTGGTGAAGGTTAATTTTTTTTGTTGGTGTTCAGTGGAGAATGTTGGTGAAGGTTAATTTTTTTTTGTTGGTGTTCAGTGGAGAATGTTGGTGAAGGTTAATTTTTTTTGTTGGTGTTCAGTGGAGAATGTTGGTGAAGGTTAATTTTTTTTGTTGGTGTTCAGTGGAGAATGTTGGTGAAGCTTAATTTTTTTTTGTTGGTGTTCAGTGGAGAATGTTGGTGAAGGTTAATTTTTTTTTGTTGGTGTTCAGTGGAGAATGTTGGTGAAGGTTAATTTTTTTTGTTGGTGTTCAGTAGAGCTTGTTGGTGAAGACTAGTTTTTTTTGTTGGTGTTCAGTGGAGAATGTTGGTGAAGGTTAATTTTTTTTTTGTTGGTGTTCAGTGGAGAATGTTGGTGAAGGTTAATTTTTTTTTTGTTGGTGTTCAGTGGAGAATGTTGGTGAAGGTTAATTTTTTTTTTTGTTGGTGTTCAGTGGAGAATGTTGGTGAAGGTTAATTTTTTTTTTGTTGGTGTTCAGTGGAGAATGTTGGTGAAGGTTAATTTTTTTTTTTGTTGGTGTTCAGTGGAGAATGTTGGTGAAGGTTAATTTTTTTTTGTTGGTGTTCAGTAGAGCTTGTTGGTGAAGACTAGTTTTTTTTTGTTGGTGTTCAGTGGAGAATGTTGGTGAAGGTTAATTTTTTTTTTGTTGGTGTTCAGTGGAGAATGTTGGTGAAGGTTAATTTTTTTTGTTGGTGTTCAGTGGAGAATGTTGGTGAAGGTTAATTTTTTTTTTGTTGGTGTTCAGTGGAGAATGTTGGTGAAGGTTAATTTTTTTTTGTTTGTGTTCAGTGGAGAATGTTGGTGAAGGTTAATTTTTTTTTTGTTGGTGTTCAGTGGAGAATGTTGGTGAAGGTTAATATTTTTTTTGTTGGTGTTCAGTGGAGAATGGTGGTGAAGGTTAATTTTTTTTTTTGTTTGTGTTCAGTGGAGAATGTTGGTGAAGGTTAATTTTTTTTGTTGGTGTTCAGTGGAGAATGTTGGTGAAGGTTAATTATTTTTTTGTTTGTGTTCAGTGGAGAATGTTGGTGAAGGTTAATTTTTTTTTTGTTGGTGTTCAGTGGAGAATGTTGGTGAAGGTTAATTTTTTTTGTTGTTGGTGTTCAGTGGAGAATGTTGGTGAAGGTTAATTTTTTTTGTTGGTGTTCAGTGGAGAATGTTGGTGAAGGTTAATTTTTTTTGTTGGTGTTCAGTGGAGAATGTTGGTGAAGGTTAATTTTTTTTTGTTGGTGTTCAGTGGAGAATGTTGGTGAAGGTTAATTTTTTTTTGTTGGTGTTCAGTAGAGCTTGTTGGTGAAGACTAGTTTTTTTTTGTTGGTGTTCAGTGGAGAATGTTGGTGAAGGTTAATTTTTTTTTTGTTGGTGTTCAGTGGAGAATGTTGGTGAAGGTTAATTTTTTTTGTTGGTGTTCAGTGGAGAATGTTGGTGAAGGTTAATTTTTTTTGTTGGTGTTCAGTGGAGAATGTTGGTGAAGGTTAATTTTTTTTTTGTTGGTGTTCAGTGGAGAATGTTGGTGAAGGTTAATTTTTTTTGTTGGTGTTCAGTGGAGAATGTTGGTGAAGGTTAATTTTTTTTTGTTGGTGTTCAGTGGAGAATGTTGGTGAAGGTTAATTTTTTTTGTTGGTGTTCAGTGGAGAATGTTGGTGAAGGTTAATTTTTTTTGTTGGTGTTCAGTGGAGAATGTTGGTGAAGCTTAATTTTTTTTTGTTGGTGTTCAGTGGAGAATGTTGGTGAAGGTTAATTTTTTTTGTTGGTGTTCAGTAGAGCTTGTTGGTGAAGACTAGTTTTTTTGTTGGTGTTCAGTGGAGAATGTTGGTGAAGCTTAATTTTTTTTTGTTGGTGTTCAGTGGAGAATGTTGGTGAAGGTTAATTTTTTTTGTTGGTGTTCAGTGGAGAATGTTGTTGAAGACTAGTTTTTTTGTTGGTGTTCAGTGGAGAATGTTGGTGAAGCTTAATTTTTTTTTGTTGGTGTTCAGTGGAGAATGTTGGTGAAGGTTAATTTTTTTTGTTGGTGTTCAGTGGAGAATGTTGGTGAAGGTTAATTTTTTTTGTTGGTGTTCAGTGGAGAATGTTGGTGAAGGTTAATTTTTTTTGTTGGTGTTCAGTGGAGAATGTTGGTGAAGGTTAATTTTTTTTTTTTTGGTGTTCAGTGGAGAATGTTGGTGAAGGTTAATTTTTTTTTTTTGGTGTTCAGTGGAGAATGTTGGTGAAGGTTAATTTTTTTTTGTTGGTGTTCAGTAGAGCTTGTTGGTGAAGACTAGTTTTTTTTGTTGGTGTTCAGTGGAGAATGTTGGTGAAGGTTAATTTTTTTTTTGTTGGTGTTCAGTGGAGAATGTTGGTGAAGGTTAATTTTTTTTGTTGGTGTTCAGTGGAGAATGTTGGTGAAGGTTAATTTTTTTTGTTGGTGTTCAGTGGAGAATGTTGGTGAAGGTTAATTTTTTTTGTTGGTGTTCAGTGGAGAATGTTGGTGAAGCTTAATTTTTTTTTGTTGGTGTTCAGTGGAGAATGTTGGTGAAGGTTAATTTTTTTTGTTGGTGTTCAGTGGAGAATGTTGGTGAAGGTTAATTTTTTTTGTTGGTGTTCAGTAGAGCTTGTTGGTGAAGACTAGTTTTTTTTGTTGGTGTTCAGTGGAGAATGTTGGTGAAGGTTAATTTTTTTTGTTGGTGTTCAGTGGAGAATGTTGGTGAAGGTTAATTTTTTTTTTGTTGGTGTTCAGTGGAGAATGTTGGTGAAGGTTAATTTTTTTTGTTGGTGTTCAGTGGAGAATGTTGGTGAAGGTTAATTTTATTTTGTTGGTGTTCAGTGGAGAATGTTGGTGAAGGTTAATTTTTATTGTTGGTGTTCAGTGGAGAATGTTGGTGAAGGTTAATTTTTTTTGTTGGTGTTCAGTGGAGAATGTTGGTGAAGCTTAATTTTTTTTTGTTGGTGTTCAGTGGAGAATGTTGGTGAAGGTTAATTTTTTTTTGTTGGTGTTCAGTGGAGAATGTTGGTGAAGGTTAATTTTTTTTGTTGGTGTTCAGTAGAGCTTGTTGGTGAAGACTAGTTTTTTTGTTGGTGTTCAGTGGAGAATGTTGGTGAAGGTTAATTTTTTTTGTTGGTGTTCAGTGGAGAATGTTGGTGAAGGTTAATTTTTTTTTTTGTTGGTGTTCAGTGGAGAATGTTGGTGAAGGTTAATTTTTTTTGTTGGTGTTCAGTGGAGAATGTTGGTGAAGGTTAATTTTTTTTTGTTGGTGTTCAGTGGAGAATGTTGGTGAAGGTTAATTTTTTTTTTGTTGGTGTTCAGTGGAGAATGTTGGTGAAGGTTAATTTTTTTTGTTGGTGTTCAGTGGAGAATGTTGGTGAAGCTTAATTTTTTTTTGTTGGTGTTCAGTGGAGAATGTTGGTGAAGGTTAATTTTTTTTTGTTGGTGTTCAGTGGAGAATGTTGGTGAAGGTTAATTTTTTTTGTTGGTGTTCAGTAGAGCTTGTTGGTGAAGACTAGTTTTTTTTGTTGGTGTTCAGTGGAGAATGTTTGGTGAAGGTTAATTTTTTTTGTTGGTGTTCAGTGGAGAATGTTGGTGAAGGTTAATTTTTTTTTTGTTGGTGTTCAGTGGAGAATGTTGGTGAAGGTTAATTTTTTTTTTTGTTGGTGTTCAGTGGAGAATGTTGGTGAAGGTTAATTTTTTTTTTTGTTGGTGTTCAGTGGAGAATGTTGGTGAAGGTTAATTTTTTTTGTTGTTGTTCAGTAGAGCTTGTTGGTGAAGGTTAATTTTTTTTTGTTTGTGTTCAGTAGAGAATGTTGGTGAAGACTAGTTTTTTTTTTGTTGGTGTTCAGTGGAGAATGTTGGTGAAGGTTAATTTTTTTTTGTTGGTGTTCAGTGGAGAATGTTGGTGAAGGTTAATTTTTTTTTGTTGGTGTTCAGTGGAGAATGTTGGTGAAGGTTAATTTTTTTTTGTTGGTGTTCAGTGGAGAATGTTGGTGAAGGTTAATTTTTTTTTTGTTGGTGTTCAGTGGAGAATGTTGGTGAAGGTTAATTTTTTTTTGTTGGTGTTAAGTGGAGAATGTTGGTGAAGGTTAATTTTTTTTTGTTGGTGTTCAGTGGAGAATGTTGGTGAAGGTTAATTTTTTTTTGTTGGTGTTCAGTGGAGAATGTTGGTGAAGACTAGTTTTTTTTTGTTGGTGTTCAGTGGAGAATGTTGGTGAAGGTTAATTTTTTTTTGTTGGTGTTCAGTGGAGAATGTTGGTGAAGGTTAATTTTTTTTTTTGTTGGTGTTCAGTGGAGAATGTTGGTGAAGGTTAATTTTTTTTTTTGTTGGTGTTCAGTGGAGAATGTTGGTGAAGGTTAATTTTTTTTTTTGTTGGTGTTCAGTGGAGAATGTTGGTGAAGGTTAATTTTTTTTTTGTTGGTGTTCAGTGGAGAATGTTGGTGAAGGTTAATTTTTTTTTTTGTTGGTGTTCAGTGGAGAATGTTGGTGAAGGTTAATTTTTTTTTTGTTGGTGTTCAGTGGAGAATGTTGGTGAAGGTTAATTTTTTTTTTGTTGGTGTTCAGTGGAGAATGTTGGTGAAGGTTAATTTTTTTTTGTTGGTGTTCAGTGGAGAATGTTGGTGAAGGTTAATTTTTTTTTTTGTTGGTGTTCAGTGGAGAATGTTGGTGAAGGTTAATTTTTTTTTGTTGGTGTTCAGTGGAGAATGTTGGTGAAGGTTAATTTTTTTTTTTGTTGGTGTTCAGTGGAGAATGTTGGTGAAGGTTAATTTTTTTTTGTTGGTGTTCAGTGGAGAATGTTGGTGAAGGTTAATTTTTTTTTGTTGGTGTTCAGTAGAGCTTGTTGGTGAAGACTAGTTTTTTTTTTGTTGGTGTTCAGTGGAGAATGTTGGTGAAGGTTAATTTTTTTTTGTTGGTGTTAAGTGGAGAATGTTGGTGAAGGTTAATTTTTTTTTGTTGGTGTTCAGTGGAGAATGTTGGTGAAGGTTAATTTTTTTTTTGTTGGTGTTCAGTGGAGAATGTTGGTGAAGGTTAATTTTTTTTTGTTGGTGTTCAGTGGAGAATGGTGGTGAAGGGTAATTTTTTTTTTGTTGGTGTTCAGTGGAGAATGTTGGTGAAGGTTAATTTTTTTTTGTTGGTGTTCAGTGGAGAATGGTGGTGAAGGTTAATTTTTTTTTTGTTGGTGTTCAGTGGAGAATGTTGGTGAAGGTTAATTTTTTTTTGTTGGTGTTCAGTAGAGAATGTTGGTGAAGACTAGTTTTTTTTTGTTGGTGTTCAGTGGAGAATGTTGGTGAAGGTTAATTTTTTTTTTGTTGGTGTTCAGTGGAGAATGTTGGTGAAGGTTAATTTTTTTTGTTGGTGTTCAGTGGAGAATGTTGGTGAAGACTAGTTTTTTTTTGTTGGTGTTCAGTGGAGAATGTTGGTGAAGGTTAATTTTTTTTTGTTGGTGTTAAGTGGAGAATGTTGGTGAAGGTTAATTTTTTTTGTTGGTGTTCAGTGGAGAATGTTGGTGAAGGTTAATTTTTTTTTGTTGGTGTTCAGTGGAGAATGTTGGTGAAGGTTAATTTTTTTTTGTTGGTGTTCAGTGGAGAATGTTGGTGAAGGTTAATTTTTTTTTTTGTTGGTGTTCAGTGGAGAATGTTGGTGAAGGTTAATTTTTTTTTGTTGGTGTTCAGTGGAGAATGTTGGTGAAGGTTAATTTTTTTTGTTGGTGTTCAGTAGAGCTTGTTGGTGAAGACTAGTTTTTTTGTTGGTGTTCAGTGGAGAATGTTGGTGAAGGTTAATTTTTTTTGTTGGTGTTCAGTGGAGAATGTTGGTGAAGGTTAATTTTTTTTTTGTTGGTGTTCAGTGGAGAATGTTGGTGAAGGTTAATTTTTTTTTTGTTGGTGTTCAGTGGAGAATGTTGGTGAAGGTTAATTTTTTTTTGTTGGTGTTCAGTGGAGAATGTTGGTGAAGGTTAATTTTTTTTTTGTTGGTGTTCAGTGGAGAATGTTGGTGAAGGTTAATTTTTTTTTTGTTGGTGTTCAGTGGAGAATGTTGGTGAAGGTTAATTTTTTTTTGTTGGTGTTCAGTGGAGAATGTTGGTGAAGGTTAATTTTTTTTGTTGGTGTTCATTGGAGAATGTTGGTGAAGGTTAATTTTTTTTGTTGGTGTTCAGTGGAGAATGTTGGTGAAGCTTAATTTTTTTTTGTTGGTGTTCAGTGGAGAATGTTGGTGAAGGTTAATTTTTTTTTGTTGGTGTTCAGTGGAGAATGTTGGTGAAGGTTAATTTTTTTTGTTGGTGTTCAGTAGAGCTTGTTGGTGAAGACTAGTTTTTTTGTTGGTGTTCAGTGGAGAATGTTGGTGAAGGTTAATTTTTTTTGTTGGTGTTCAGTGGAGAATGTTGGTGAAGGTTAATTTTTTTTTGTTGGTGTTCAGTGGAGAATGGTGGTGAAGGGTAATTTTTTTTTTGGTGGTGTTCAGTGGAGAATGTTGGTGAAGGTTAATTTTTTTTTGTTGGTGTTCAGTAGAGAATGTTGGTGAAGACTAGTTTTTTTTTTGTTGGTGTTCAGTGGAGAATGTTGGTGAAGGTTAATTTTTTTTTGTTGGTGTTCAGTGGAGAATGTTGGTGAAGGTTAATTTTTTTTGTTGGTGTTCATTGGAGAATGTTGGTGAAGGTTAATTTTTTTTGTTGGTGTTCAGTGGAGAATGTTGGTGAAGCTTAATTTTTTTTTGTTGGTGTTCAGTGGAGAATGTTGGTGAAGGTTAATTTTTTTTTGTTGGTGTTCAGTGGAGAATGTTGGTGAAGGTTAATTTTTTTTGTTGGTGTTCAGTAGAGCTTGTTGGTGAAGACTAGTTTTTTTGTTGGTGTTCAGTGGAGAATGTTGGTGAAGGTTAATTTTTTTTTTGTTGGTGTTCAGTGGAGAATGTTGGTGAAGGTTAATTTTTTTTTTGTTGGTGTTCAGTGGAGAATGTTGGTGAAGGTTAATTTTTTTTTTTGTTGGTGTTCAGTGGCGAATGTTGGTGAAGGTTAATTTTTTTTTTGTGTTGGTGTTCAGTGGAGAATGTTGGTGAAGGTTAATTTTTTTTTTTTGTTGGTGTTCAGTGGCGAATGTTGGTGAAGGTTAATTTTTTTTTTTGTTGGTGTTCAGTGGAGAATGTTGGTGAAGGTTAATTTTTTTTTGTTGGTGTTCAGTGGAGAATGTTGGTGAAGGTTAATTTTTTTTTTTGTTGGTGTTCAGTGGAGAATGTTGGTGAAGGTTAATTTTTTTTTTGTTGGTGTTCAGTGGAGAATGTTGGTGAAGGTTAATTTTTTTTTGTTGGTGTTCAGTGGAGAATGTTGGTGAAGGTTAATTTTTTTTTTGTTGGTGTTCAGTGGAGAATGTTGGTGAAGGTTAATTTTTTTTTGTTGGTGTTCAGTGGAGAATGTTGGTGAAGGTTAATTTTTTTTTGTTGGTGTTCAGTGGAGAATGTTGGTGAAGGTTAATTTTTTTTTTGTTGGTGTTCAGTGGAGAATGTTGGTGAAGGTTAATTTTTTTTTGTTGGTGTTCAGTAGAGAATGTTGGTGAAGACTAGTTTTTTTTTGTTGGTGTTCAGTGGAGAATGTTGGTGAAGGTTAATTTTTTTTTTGTTGGTGTTCAGTGGAGAATGTTGGTGAAGACTAGTTTTTTTTTGTTGGTGTTCAGTGGAGAATGTTGGTGAAGACTAGTTTTTTTTTGTTGGTGTTCAGTAGAGCTTGTTGGTGAAGACTAGTTTTTTTTTGTTGGTGTTCAGTGGAGAATGTTGGTGAAGGTTAATTTTTTTTTTGTTGGTGTTCAGTGGAGAATGTTGGTGAAGGTTAATTTTTTTTTGTTGGTGTTCAGTAGAGCTTGTTGGTGAAGACTAGTTTTTTTTTTTGTTGGTGTTCAGTGGAGAATGTTGGTGAAGGTTAATTTTTTTTTGTTGGTGTTCAGTGGAGAATGTTGGTGAAGGTTAATTTTTTTTTGTTGGTGTTCAGTGGAGAATGTTGGTGAAGGTTAATTTTTTTTTGTTGGTGTTCAGTAGAGCTTGTTGGTGAAGACTAGTTTTTTTTTTGTTGGTGTTCAGTGGAGAATGTTGGTGAAGGTTAATTTTTTTTTTGTTGGTGTTCAGTGGAGAATGTTGGTGAAGGTTAATTTTTTTTTTGTTGGTGTTCAGTGGAGAATGTTGGTGAAGGTTAATTTTTTTTTGTTGGTGTTCAGTAGAGCTTGTTGGTGAAGACTAGTTTTTTTTTTGTTGGTGTTCAGTGGAGAATGTTGGTGAAGGTTAATTTTTTTTTGTTGGTGTTAAGTGGAGAATGTTGGTGAAGGTTAATTTTTTTTTGTTGGTGTTCAGTGGAGAATGTTGGTGAAGGTTAATTTTTTTTTGTTGGTGTTCAGTGGAGAATGTTGGTGAAGGTTAATTTTTTTTGTTGGTGTTCAGTGGAGAATGTTGGTGAAGGTTAATTTTTTTTGTTGGTGTTCAGTGGAGAATGTTGGTGAAGGTTAATTTTTTTTTTTTGGTGTTCAGTGGAGAATGTTGGTGAAGGTTAATTTTTTTTTGTTGGTGTTCAGTGGAGAATGTTGGTGAAGGTTAATTTTTTTTTGTTGGTGTTCAGTGGAGAATGTTGGTGAAGGTTAATTTTTTTTTGTTGGTGTTCAGTGGAGAATGTTGGTGAAGGTTAATTTTTTTTTGTTGGTGTTCAGTGGAGAATGTTGGTGAAGGTTAATTTTTTTTTGTTGGTGTTCAGTGGAGAATGTTGGTGAAGGTTAATTTTTTTTTGTTGGTGTTAAGTGGAGAATGTTGGTGAAGGTTAATTTTTTTTTGTTGGTGTTCAGTGGAGAATGGTGGTGAAGGGTAATTTTTTTTTTGTTGGTGTTCAGTGGAGAATGTTGGTGAAGGTTAATTTTTTTTTTGTTGGTGTTCAGTGGAGAATGTTGGTGAAGGTTAATTTTTTTTTTGTTGGTGTTCAGTGGAGAATGTTGGTGAAGGTTAATTTTTTTTTGTTGGTGTTCAGTGGAGAATGGTGGTGAAGGGTAATTTTTTTTTTGTTGGTGTTCAGTGGAGAATGTTGGTGAAGGTTAATTTTTTTTTGTTGGTGTTCAGTGGAGAATGGTGGTGAAGGGTAATTTTTTTTTTGGTGGTGTTCAGTGGAGAATGTTGGTGAAGGTTAATTTTTTTTTGTTGGTGTTCAGTAGAGAATGTTGGTGAAGACTAGTTTTTTTTTTGTTGGTGTTCAGTGGAGAATGTTGGTGAAGGTTAATTTTTTTTTTGTTGGTGTTCAGTGGAGAATGTTGGTGAAGGTTAATTTTTTTTTGTTGGTGTTCAGTGGAGAATGTTGGTGAAGGTTAATTTTTTTTGTTGGTGTTCATTGGAGAATGTTGGTGAAGGTTAATTTTTTTTGTTGGTGTTCAGTGGAGAATGTTGGTGAAGCTTAATTTTTTTTTGTTGGTGTTCAGTGGAGAATGTTGGTGAAGGTTAATTTTTTTTTGTTGGTGTTCAGTGGAGAATGTTGGTGAAGGTTAATTTTTTTTGTTGGTGTTCAGTAGAGCTTGTTGGTGAAGACTAGTTTTTTTGTTGGTGTTCAGTGGAGAATGTTGGTGAAGGTTAATTTTTTTTGTTGGTGTTCAGTGGAGAATGTTGGTGAAGGGTAATTTTTTTTTTGTTGGTGTTCAGTGGAGAATGTTGGTGAAGGTTAATTTTTTTTTTGTTGGTGTTCAGTGGAGAATGTTGGTGAAGGTTAATTTTTTTTTGTTGGTGTTCAGTGGAGAATGTTGGTGAAGGTTAATTTTTTTTTGTTGGTGTTCAGTGGAGAATGTTGGTGAAGGTTAATTTTTTTTTTGTTGGTGTTCAGTGGAGAATGTTGGTGAAGGTTAATTTTTTTTTGTTGGTGTTCAGTGGAGAATGTTGGTGAAGGTTAATTTTTTTTGTTGGTGTTCATTGGAGAATGTTGGTGAAGGTTAATTTTTTTTGTTGGTGTTCAGTGGAGAATGTTGGTGAAGCTTAATTTTTTTTTGTTGGTGTTCAGTGGAGAATGTTGGTGAAGGTTAATTTTTTTTTGTTGGTGTTCAGTGGAGAATGTTGGTGAAGGTTAATTTTTTTTGTTGGTGTTCAGTAGAGCTTGTTGGTGAAGACTAGTTTTTTTGTTGGTGTTCAGTGGAGAATGTTGGTGAAGGTTAATTTTTTTTGTTGGTGTTCAGTGGAGAATGTTGGTGAAGGTTAATTTTTTTTTGTTGGTGTTCAGTGGAGAATGGTGGTGAAGGGTAATTTTTTTTTTGGTGGTGTTCAGTGGAGAATGTTGGTGAAGGTTAATTTTTTTTTGTTGGTGTTCAGTAGAGAATGTTGGTGAAGACTAGTTTTTTTTTTGTTGGTGTTCAGTGGAGAATGTTGGTGAAGGTTAATTTTTTTTTTGTTGGTGTTCAGTGGAGAATGTTGGTGAAGGTTAATTTTTTTTTGTTGGTGTTCAGTGGAGAATGTTGGTGAAGGTTAATTTTTTTTGTTGGTGTTCATTGGAGAATGTTGGTGAAGGTTAATTTTTTTTGTTGGTGTTCAGTGGAGAATGTTGGTGAAGCTTAATTTTTTTTTGTTGGTGTTCAGTGGAGAATGTTGGTGAAGGTTAATTTTTTTTTGTTGGTGTTCAGTGGAGAATGTTGGTGAAGGTTAATTTTTTTTGTTGGTGTTCAGTAGAGCTTGTTGGTGAAGACTAGTTTTTTTGTTGGTGTTCAGTGGAGAATGTTGGTGAAGGTTAATTTTTTTTTTGTTGGTGTTCAGTGGAGAATGTTGGTGAAGGTTAATTTTTTTTTTGTTGGTGTTCAGTGGAGAATGTTGGTGAAGGTTAATTTTTTTTTTTGTTGGTGTTCAGTGGCGAATGTTGGTGAAGGTTAATTTTTTTTTTGTGTTGGTGTTCAGTGGAGAATGTTGGTGAAGGTTAATTTTTTTTTTTGTTGGTGTTCAGTGGCGAATGTTGGTGAAGGTTAATTTTTTTTTTTGTTGGTGTTCAGTGGCGAATGTTGGTGAAGGTTAATTTTTTTTGTTGGTGTTCAGTGGAGAATGTTGGTGAAGGTTAATTTTTTTTTTTGTTGGTGTTCAGTGGAGAATGTTGGTGAAGGTTAATTTTTTTTTGTTGGTGTTCAGTGGAGAATGTTGGTGAAGGTTAATTTTTTTTTTGTTGGTGTTCAGTGGAGAATGTTGGTGAAGGTTAATTTTTTTTTTTGTTGGTGTTCAGTGGAGAATGTTGGTGAAGGTTAATTTTTTTTTGTTGGTGTTCAGTAGAGCTTGTTGGTGAAGACTAGTTTTTTTTTTGTTGGTGTTCAGTGGAGAATGTTGGTGAAGGTTAATTTTTTTTTGTTGGTGTTCAGTGGAGAATGGTGGTGAAGGGTAATTTTTTTTTGTTGGTGTTCAGTGGAGAATGGTGGTGAAGGGTAATTTTTTTTGTTGGTGTTCAGTAGAGAATGTTGGTGAAGACTAGTTTTTTTTTGTTGGTGTTCAGTGGAGAATGTTGGTGAAGGTTAATTTTTTTTTTGTTGGTGTTCAGTGGAGAATGTTGGTGAAGGTTAATTTTTTTTTGTTGGTGTTCAGTGGAGAATGTTGGTGAAGGTTAATTTTTTTTTGTTGGTGTTCAGTAGAGCTTGTTGGTGAAGACTAGTTTTTTTTTTGTTGGTGTTCAGTGGAGAATGTTGGTGAAGGTTAATTTTTTTTTGTTGGTGTTCAGTGGAGAATGTTGGTGAAGGTTAATTTTTTTTGTTGGTGTTCAGTGGAGAATGTTGGTGAAGGTTAATTTTTTTTTGTTGGTGTTCAGTAGAGCTTGTTGGTGAAGACTAGTTTTTTTTTTGTTGGTGTTCAGTGGAGAATGTTGGTGAAGACTAGTTTTTTTTTTGTTGGTGTTCAGTGGAGAATGTTGGTGAAGGTTAATTTTTTTTTTGTTGGTGTTCAGTGGAGAATGTTGGTGAAGGTTAATTTTTTTTTGTTGGTGTTCAGTAGAGCTTGTTGGTGAAGACTAGTTTTTTTTTTGTTGGTGTTCAGTGGAGAATGTTGGTGAAGGTTAATTTTTTTTTGTTGGTGTTAAGTGGAGAATGTTGGTGAAGGTTAATTTTTTTTTGTTGGTGTTCAGTGGAGAATGTTGGTGAAGGTTAATTTTTTTTTGTTGGTGTTCAGTGGAGAATGTTGGTGAAGGTTAATTTTTTTTGTTGGTGTTCAGTGGAGAATGTTGGTGAAGGTTAATTTTTTTTGTTGGTGTTCAGTGGAGAATGTTGGTGAAGGTTAATTTTTTTTTTTTGGTGTTCAGTGGAGAATGTTGGTGAAGGTTAATTTTTTTTTGTTGGTGTTCAGTGGAGAATGTTGGTGAAGGTTAATTTTTTTTTGTTGGTGTTCAGTGGAGAATGTTGGTGAAGGTTAATTTTTTTTTGTTGGTGTTCAGTGGAGAATGTTGGTGAAGGTTAATTTTTTTTTGTTGGTGTTCAGTGGAGAATGTTGGTGAAGGTTAATTTTTTTTTGTTGGTGTTCAGTGGAGAATGTTGGTGAAGGTTAATTTTTTTTTGTTGGTGTTCAGTGGAGAATGTTGGTGAAGGTTAGTTGTTTTGTTTGTGGACAGTGGAGAATGTTTGGGGAATGTTAATTTTCATTGGTGGTCAGTAGAGTGTGTTGGCGCAGGTTTATTTTTTAGTTGCTGGTCAGTAGAGAAGGTTGGTAAAGGTTAGTGTTGATGGTGTTTGGAGGAGAATGTTGGAGTATATTATATATTTATGGACATGGAGAGTACTGGTGTTTGGTGGATGTTGATGGAGAACGATTGTGAATGCTAATGTTTGTTCTCTGAGAACTGATAAGCCATACTTAGTCATGTTGGGAATAACGGAAAATGAGAATAGAGTTCACAAAGGGTCATTTTACTGGACGTTTGCATATGGTGATATCTACATGAAAGTATGTGTGTTTCAGTCTGTTTGAATGAATGTGTCTATGTTTATACATTGAGACAAGAGTCATTTATTTTTGCAGGGTTCCATTAGGGAACAGCTTTCGAAGCTCACAGCCTTAGTTTAAACACAGACAACTCAGGCTAGCTGGGACACTCAAAGTGCACTTTGTTCTGAAACACTCCTGATTTAATGGATTCGATATTGAAGAGAAATTCAAGAATCACTGAAAATGGTTTCAATCTCGATTTAACAAACAGGACTGTCAAAAGCCGGCAAAAATCAGAAGTGGGGAGGAAAAGATGTACTGAAAGGAGAGCTATAAAATAGCAGCAAGTTACAGAATGTGCGATTGAGATAAGTGAATAAAACAAATAATTAAATAGGAATTATTTTCTAGAGTGAGTTTAGACCAAGTGAATTATTTTCTAGAGTGAGTTTAGATCCATTGCAGAATACAGAGGTATACAATCAGATGGTTATTTAACATAAATGACATAAATTGAGAGTAATTTTGATCAGGTCTTGTTAGAATATAAGTAAAAAGTATGTCATACTTTACACTCTGTGGAGATTTGGTGTGAGGAGTTTATATTTGTAGCTATAAGCGTTTACTGTGAGCCTCATTATCCACAGCTCCAGGGAAAGCTTCACATCAGGAATATGCTGAATTATCAATTTGATCTTGATTGCTCATTCATTGCAAAGTATATATAAGGGCCACAATAAGGTCGCATTTCTTTCAAACGGATAATAACATCATGTATGTATTAGTACTGCATTTTCTAAAAGATCATTACCAAAAAAACGTTTCTTTAACGTCCATGCCAAGAAAAACTTGTGAAACTTGTAAATAAAAAGTCAAACTAAGATTAATACAATTTTTCCATTTCCTTGAGCTTTATTTTTGGTCCACTTGACATCTCTGTTGTTTTTCCAAAGGCCAGTTAAGGACAAACAGATGCCCAGCTCTCATTTCCTGCTTTGGTTCTGGTGGAGGACAAAGCGGTCTCATCCTATACATCATTATACTCATGTTCCCTGTTCCTGTGGCTGTATGATCCATCAGTTCCCAGCAGGTTCAGAACCAAAAAAGAGAGAGATATTATCAAAGCAAACACAATAATTTATTTTTTTTACTAAAGTGCATTAACCTTTATTATATCACCAGAATCAAATATAGCTCACAATACATAAAACAGACTGTAATTTATGATGGCCAGAGGTAATAGGATGTAAGTGCTGAGTAAATTTATGAAGGATTTTCCAGGAATTGTTCCCTGAACAGACAGGTTAGAACACAGGCAGCCATAAATTCAGGAAGAGGTAAACAAAGTCTATACACAGAAGACAGAATAGCAACAAACTACGACTAGGAATAATTACACACTTTAAAAAAAGCTGTTATGAGGTGAATATAAACACCAGGCTGAATAATGTGTACAGTATGGACCAAAAATCCGATTACGTCAACAGTGTAAAGGTTTAAAGGGGGAAAGTATAAACAGTTACTGAGTTCACAAATGACACTGTTTTAATTTGTCACATTTGATTTCTATCACAGTGAAAAGGAAGACGGGGTCAGAGAGGGTTAAGGCCATCGTTAACGAGCCCAGCGATGGCAGCTTGGCTGTTTTGGGGCTCAAACCGTCAACCTTTTAATTAGCAACCCAGAGCCTTAACTTTTGAGCTAGCACTACCCCATGGTTTAGTTACTGATTAGGAACTGATACCTCTCAAAGTTTAAGGGTTTGGGGAAGGGGAAGAAGGAAAGACAAATGAAAAAGCATTGCTGAACCGATGTCTTTAGATCGTTAGATCTTTTGTACATTTTTACCAAGCTTTAAAAAGGGCTTCAGGACAGGATCAGGTCAAAACAACATATAAAGCTGTTCTAATTTTGGGACTCGCAAAATAAAATTCAAATGAACAACAAATCGCTTACATTTAACCCATTTCTAACCAAAAACAGAATGCCATTCATCTACCTACTGCTTCCAATTAAAACGAATATACAGTTTAAGTCTCCTGTTCCAACGTGAGACAACAACTACAAAATCTCCAATGGCAGCATTAGAGCACATTCTAGGGCAGGAGAAACCCAAGCGTCAACACATGGAGACAAAAAGCCTCTCTGAATTGAGCTTCTTCTCTAACTTTATTTATCCCCTGGCTCCACCTCCAGCAGCTAATCAGAGCTATCCAGCAGAGGGAGAGAAAGAGAGAGAGAGAGAGTATTCAACACAAACACCTGTACCATGAATAACTGCAGATGTATAGAACTAAATGGAAGTAATTATGTCCTGAGACATAACAGAACTAATGAGTGTTGGAAAACCATAGCTAAAACTGACAGCAATGTTATTCCTCATCTCTCAGTCTCAGGCTACAGTTCAAGTACATAAGACTTGTTTCAATCCATTTGTTTAGCAGTTTCATTGACTTGAGTATTTTGATGAGAAGATGACAAGCCAACTCATAGGTTACACCAAAACCTCACACGAACATGTCCTCCATGAGAACCGTACCTGCCTTCCCAGTGAGATATTGGCAAGCTTCACTGCCACTATTAATGTATATTCAATGCAGTGCAGAAATGTCTCATAAGCTACACCTTGCTCTCTTTAGAAATCACTTTTCAGCACGAGAATTTCCGGACATGGCAAAAAGCTTGGCAGGGGTCATCAGGTGGACGCCTATCTTTCTCAGGTACCTGCTACATCTCCAATATTGCAGTCTAGAATCCCAGATTCACCCCTTCGACGCCTGACAACTGCCCAACTAACTGTCTTGCCTTTTCAATCATAATCTGTGGCTGCTATGTTCAGTAGCCTATAAGAGATTTTAATGTCTTGCCGGTGTCCCTGGTCTTGGATTCATAGTTCAGTGCCTAAGAATGATTAGTCTAACCAAAAAACCTCTACAGCCAACTTCCACTGGGAGAATCTGTACTTTCCATCCTGTTTGCCTGGCATCCATCCGAGACAAGCTCCTCATATCTGAGATGTTTGCTCCTGAATCTTCCCAGTGCTCTGTGAGTACTGAGATTTGATCCTGCTGGACCATACCACTAAGTCTGGTCTGAGGGTTGCAGTAGTGGTTATTTCTGGAGGAAAATATCGTCGAGGCCCAGTAGAACCACCATTCTCCAATAACAAGCAGGTTTCAGTATGAGTCTTTGACTTTAGGCCTAATGCTGCTTCCAGTCACAGGACGTATAGCATTATTGTTTTTTCAGCTTTTGTTTCTCTACAGTGACTTACAGGCATGTCAGGACCTGGTTGTTCCTCTCTTTATCTTGCAGAATGAGAGGGTGCACTTAAGGATTACTGAAATTCCACAGGGTCTTGAGTCAGAGTCATTTTGGGAGCTGGGAGAGCATCATAAATGGCTCTCAGAAAACTCATCTTAGTTTTTTTTCCCCACAAATCGCAATGATTTATCTTTTTTTTAGTGTTTCCAAACTTGTCTACTTTTCTTGCTTTCCCTGAGCCAGTACAATACAAACCAGCTGCATGCTACTAGCTGTCACAGTACAGGCAATGTGTACTAATACAACCAACCAATAGATTACACTATTCATCTAGTAGGTTTGATTACAATATTTAGTTATTAATATATAGTGGGTTTTGGAGCAGCACATTATTACATAAGTTACATATATGATGGTGGCCTATTTAGTGAAAGTGGTTTGGGACACAATGCACTGATAATGGTGATGTTTATGTGACCTGTATTGTAAATAAGGTGTGGTGAGGTGTTTGTGATGGTGTTTATGTGATGGAATGTGACTGTTACAGAATTAGGAAAAGAGATACCTTTTAAAGACTCCTATACATATTAGCGTGCAACGTGGTTCACTGAAAATCGGGTTTGTGAAAAGCCACAGGAAGTGAAATAATAAGCTGCATCCTATCCACTATTCCCTACACCTCTAACGGTCCAATTGCCTTTCAACCCCAGCCCCCCCCAAACCTATCCCCCCCCCATGTAGTCTTTTCTTCTAGTCTAAAAGCAGCAGTGTAAAAAAAAAAAAAAGGAAAATCATATGCTATTTTTTCCACCACTAATGACTGCATTGCTATACATCAGGGAGAAACCCCAGTGTCTTTAGGTGTACATTTTGTGTATCTGGACACTTGGATGATTTATGCTACATGTGTGTATGCTACATATACATTGTAAGACCTCAGGCTAATAAACTTTAGCCCAGTAGACACAGACCTGTGGTGAGCAGAACCAGACTCTTTGAAGAACAAACCTCAGACTGAACACACTTATTACTACTACTACTACTACTACTACTACTACTACTAATAATAATAATAATAAGAGTTTCAGAGTAGAGCTGCTGCTCCTCAAAAATGAGAGGTAGCTCAGATCCCCCCCAGGTCAGCTCTAGTAAGACCTGTATCAGTTACATCCCACACAATGGAGACCCTGGGGCTGGAAGGATTATATCTCACAATTGGCTTGGGAATGTATGAGGATCCTTTAGGAGGAGATTGAAGGTGTAACTGGTGATAGATAAGTGACCTGGTGGGTAGGTATGTAGGTGGAAAGAAAGAAAGAAAGAAAGAAAGAAAGAAAGAAAGAAAGAAAGAAAGAAAGAAAGAAAGAAAGAAAGAAAGAAAGAAGAAAATTACTACTACTACTACTACTACTACTACTACTACTAATAATAATAATAATAATAATAATAGGCAGTAAAGTGTGCTTATTATTATTATAAAAGGTAGCTTTTATTATTATTATTATTATTATTATTATTTTATTAATTGTGGGAGCAACACTGCTATAACACAGCTCCAGGGTGCCTGCTTTGAACCTGAGATCAGGTTACTGTCTGCATCCAGTCTCACCTGTTCTCCCTGGGACCATGTGAGTTTCCTCCAAGTCCTCTGCTTTCCTCCCTAAGTGGATTTGGGATTCCAATTTGCTCCTCCATGTGAATGTCCAGCTTTAGACAATGGATGAATAAATATACAGAAAATAAATTTTGAAGCCGGACACCGAAATCATTCATTTCCAGCGTGGTTTAGCATCTCCCTCTAGTGGTATAATAAATTACTACACTTCTAAAGTTCTCAGCAGCGAATAATACACTGTAACGTAACATAAGGTATAAGATACACAACATCAGTAAAATTATGAACATGCATTTTAGTGATCCCAGAGGCAAGTGTCTAATTGTTTAACTGAAAACAAAGTACAGTATTTTTATGATGGGTTTTTTTTTGTGCAACAAAAAGTGTTCTCAGGGTTGATGTGAATTTTTCCCACAATACCATGCGTCTGCAAGCCAGTCAACCACCGCCCTATGGCAAGCAAACCAAAGCATCCCACAGGTGGGTGTGTGTCATATAAATACCCCTGCACAGGTGAGGGTTCAAGCTCGTGCAGCCTTGCGTCCAAGCGCGCGCTTAGAGCTCCACACGCACAGACACGCACTCTAATTACTGTCATTATTATATTAATACTAATAATAATCAGCATCCGTTAACATGTACCGGGGAGGCAGAGCATCGTCTTTGGGCGCAGAAGCGCGTTTGGGTCGCACCCGCAGCCCGGTGCGGTACGGTGCCGGAGGCGCAATGCAACCCGGAGAGGAAAAAGAGACGATGCGCGGGTTGAACGAGCGCCTGGCGGATTACCTGAGCCAGGTGAGACTGCTGGAGGAAGCCAACAGCAAGCTGGAGGCGCAGATCAAGGAGGTTGTAACCGAGAGGCGCGCGACCGGACAGAAAGACTGGAGCGGCTATGAGAAAACTGTCTCCACCCTGAGAGACCAGGTGAGGTCCGAGTGTCCACTAAAAACGTGGAAGGAAAAAGTTTTAGATGTTGTCTAAATCTAGTAGTAAAGTAAACGTACAAATACAAGATTTGCACTGCGTTTGTTATAAATGGGACAATTTCCTATACCATATACATATATATATACCCTTTACCTATGGCACCTTTAATATGTCTCTTTTCCCATCTAGCTTACTGTACCTTTAAAGCTAAACTCATTATACTTAATTTATGTGCTTTAATTTAAGTCATTAATCATTTTAAAAAGTACACAGTCCACCATTGTCCACCATTTCAAGAACCACCACAGAAACAAGGAAAGGTTGCTTTATTACTATTTTTTGCTGATAAAGAGGTAAAAATAATGCATTTACAGCAGTGAATATGTGAGTGTTCACCTGTACAGCAAGGTTAAACTACTGAACTGGCTCCTTGAAGGCTGAAGTCGTACCTTTAGTTTCCACCTTTTAGCTGTGTAGTACCACTAGAGTACCTTTAAAATGATTCAAGTTACGTAAGTAGACCGTAATTATATCTGTGATTAAAACCAAACTACACTGCATTCACTGATGGATGTTAAAGGTGTGAACTTGAGGGCACCAGTCCGGTGAGAAGGAAAAGTGCTGTTTAGTTTCCTTCTTAAATAACTCTCTCGAATAAGCAGAAGATTTGTGTGGATGATGTCATTCATTTTCATACGCGTAGGGAAATTAAAATGCTGTACACTACTGAATGTGCACCAGTTTGTTGTGGTGTTTTAACTAAACACAATTAGTGTCACTTTAATTACTGAGTAATTTGCAGTGGTGAGTGAATAACAGGTTCCCAAAAATAACACTGAATATAAGCTAGGGTTTTAATTAAAGGGCTTCACAGTGTTCCTGTCATTTTAAGCATTTCAACAAGGATGTGCTTTAAAAATATGTTGTAGTTGTTAGTAAACAGATCAGTGATCCCAAAAGATGTGCCTTTCAAGGTCACACAGTAACAAGGAACTAGCCAAAACGAAAGTAAAGTCAGAAGGCATCAGAGCATGGACGGCTTCCTTTGCATATAACACCAACAGTGATGAAATGGATCCAGAGCACGATGAAGTATTAACACGGATCGTGCCGAATTTACAGTCTAGAAAAACAGGAGATCTGAATCTATAGAGTATAACGTAACATATATCTTTATTTCTATAAGGTTATATATGCCATATTTGTTCAATGTGACATCGATCTGAACTTTGTGGACAGTGTATGGGTTCACTTCAGGTCTCAGACATGACTAGCTGGATTTGGAACATGCTAGTTGCTAAGTCCAGTGTGGAATAGTGGAAGAATTAAACCGAGAAGATTTCACTGTGTCTCAGTATTAAGTATAATACTTAATATTTCTTCTTGGCCCATTTAGATTTAAGCAGTTTGTACATACAGACCTAACAGTTAGATCCTGGGGTTTCTTATATTCTTATATGTCGTGTTCCAGTCTCTAATGGCATTGAAGAATTCGTAGATCAAGACGCTTTTGGAGGAAAACGAAAAGTCTAATTATTATTTTAGAAAGTAGAAGTAAAATGAGAAAAGGAACATACATGGGTGAATTATTTATTTATTTCTTTTCACCCATGTCTGTCTCATTTTCGAGGATTTTAGAGCCAGGTCCTTGAATTTAACTAAATACTGATACAGTGCTCAAATACTTGACTTCCAGTCTACACTTTATGGATCTTATAGACTACAGATAAGATCTAAAAACCAGAAAATATACACTGTTTAGACCTTTTAGTGCTAAGTGATGGGATTTCAATTTTTTTCTCATATCCTTTTATGGTACATTGACAGAAATACAATTGTAGGCCTCACTCTGTGTTATAACTGTATTCTGTATCATCATACGTATATAAAACCGCTATATAAACCTCTAGAAAAGCTTTTTCTTCAACATTAGTCTCCAAACCCTGAGGCCTTTTTCTTTGTATTGGAAGACTAAAGCACCAGAGAATGTCTGGTGTGTCCAGCCACACCTAAACAAAAACCTCATCCTCATGCAAATGTGTCAAGGAGACCTGGGGCTCTGTTTTACATAATGGTTTAAATACAGGAACCAAGTCTCACTGAATAAAATACCTGAAACAAGCATACTCATTTTAACATAATCTTCATTATTAAATTAGAATTTTTTTTTTAACTCAGCATTAAAAAGAGACAGAAGAGACGGATGTAATGTCAATTTTATGCTTGTAAGATTTAAATAAAGTAGAATTTAAGCCTGAAATCCATCATTCTTTGCTGAAATAAATTCTAGTTGGATTATTAAAAGATGAATAAAGTGTTGCATTATACCTCTTAGAGAAAATAAATATTCTTGGTGAGTAACTTGTAATTGTCAGGATGTTTCAATGGATAAAATGTACCTACATAAGAAGGGAATAAACCAGGCATGGCTTTATAAATGAGTAAAAACTTCCAATGGCTATAAATTTTAAGGCAAACTGACAGAATGTTGACCCCAGTGACTTAGATAGACAAACAAACAGCTAAAGGGATGGATGGATGGATGGACGGATGGATTAAATACAAAAATATAATAATATAAAAATAAAAATATAAAAATAAAATAAAAATATAAACCATCAATAATAATAATAATAATAATAATAATAATAATAATATAGAAATATAGAATAATAGTACAAAAATATGATTAACAATAGGATGATCTAAAGCACCCTCAGTTAAGAGTTAAGTATAACATAAATAATATTTTAAAAAATAACATAATATTGATTATTTATCTAAAATATCCCAAAATGAGTTCTTTATTAAAGAACATCACATTTTGAATCTTTTATCTATTCATCCTCAAAATAATTCCTTCCTGTCATTACTATACACATTACAGCAGCTGTAAACAGTCCTTCCCTCACCAGCAACTCTTTTTTTTTACTCTCTATTGAAATCCTAATATAATTGCCTTAGGTTTACAGTAAGGTCAGTCTTAAATGCCTTGTTCTGTCTGTAATGTTGTGATATTAAATATATTTATATTCGCTCTGCAGGTGAAAGAAATGACTCTGGATAACGCCCGCCTCATGCTACAGATCGATAACGCCAGACTGGCTGCTGACGACTTTAAAGTCAAGTAAGACTCTTACTTTTATTACTTCAGTTTATTAATAAAGGCCTTGTTGTTAATGACAGTTATTGAATAAATCCGTAATATAACAGTATATTAAAGTATAGATAGATAGATAGATAGATAGATAGATAGATAGATAGATAGATAGTTGATCATAGTGTTCATATTATATCGTTATATATAACATATTTACCAATACCTACTCTATAAAAATTATAGGATATAAGAAAAAAAATAGCAAAAATAGTATACAAATGATATTATAAATTGAGCTCAGGCCAAAGAGAGTAAAGCTGGAGGCCTGGAGTCAGAGTCTCTTGTTTGTTGACTCAGGTTTTGCTTGTTTATTTTAGTCAAGTTGTGTTATCAGTGACTAAAAGACCAAAATATTAAGCAAAATACTATGTTAAGTACATTTCTGAGTCACGTCTGAGCTTAATATCTGTTTGCGTGTTTAGTCCATTGTGGTAAACAGACTAAGATTACGCATTCAGACAGAAATTAATCCCTTTCTGTACTAAAAGTAGAGAGCAAATTGAGGACTCGGGGCAGACAGAGTGATTTAAGCAAAGCCAGCACTCGATGTACGTCTGGGAAAGGATGTAATTATACCTGCCTACGAAGTTGAGCAAGCACAGCACTGTGTACACATGAATTACTGAATACGTGAAGCGTGAATCTGTGTGTGTGTGTGTGTGTGTGTGTGTTGATTGTTTAACCACAGGTTTGAGGCAGAGATTACTGTTCGCCAGGGAGTCGAGCAGGACATCATCAGCCTCCGGAAGATGATCGACGACACTCATATGAGCAGCATGCAGCTGGAGAGCGAGGTGGAGTCTCTGACCGAGGAGCTCATATACCTGAAAAAGAGTCATGAAGAGGTACGGCTTAAATCAGAACTCTCTAGAAATGAAGTAAAGATTGCTTCAAACTGCATGAAAGTCCCAATCAGTAATAACGAAAGTTAAATATACAGTACACTACCAGTCAAATGTTTGGACACACCTTTTAATTCAATGTTTTTTGTTTAGGGATTTATTTTCTCCATTCTAGTACAATACTGGAGATTTCAAAACTATGAAATAACACACATGGACTTAAGTAATCCATATGTAATGACAACAAAAAACAGTCAGTTGTTATTTTAAGACACGAAGGTCAGGTGTTCTGGAATAGTTCTTGCAAGAACAGTATTGTCAAGTGCATTTGCAAAACCCATCAAGCACCATGATGAAACTGGCTCACATGAAGACCATCCCAGTAAAGCAAGACCAAAACTGACCTCTGCTGCAGAGGAGAAGTTCATTTAGAGTGACCAGCCTCAGAAATCACCAATTAACAGCACCTCAGATTAGAGCCGTTATGAAGGCTTTACAGAGCATCAGTAGCAGACATATCTCAATATCAACTGCTCAAAGGACATTATTGTGGATTTCAGCCGCCTTCAGCATTGTTTTACAATGTAGAAAGAAATAAACATCAGGAAAGACCATGGAATTAGAAGATGTGTCCAAACTTTGACTGGTAGTGTATATAACTGGATTATTTGCTAAAGGTCACATTGCTGTAAAAGTGTTACTGAAGGGCCAATTATAAACACCTAAAAATCATTGAAGAGTTTTATGGCTTGGCAAATGTTGCTTGGTAAAATGCTTTAAAAAAAAAAAAAACCCACAAAACCACAAAAAGTCACACTGTCCTGCAGGCTGAATAAACTGCATGATTCTGCCACCACCATGCTTCACCCCCAGGGGTTTGTTGCCCTTTGGGTTGATAAACTGTCTTGTTTTTGCTCCAAACATATCTTATGTTGCTCCAAACATATCTTATGCCCCCACAAGTTCTTCCACCATATCACCATAATCCATTTTGCCACATGGTTTGGCTAAATTTAAGCGTGTTGGGATTTTTTGGATGTTGTAGACATGTGAATTTAATCATTCACCAGCGAAATGTAAAGGTTATATTAAGAGAATTAAGAAGTACACCGATCAGCCATAACATTATGACTACTGCCAGGTGACTATTATGACTACTTTATGACTACTATTATGAACATTATGACTACTGCCAACACAATATTAGGCAGGTGGTCATAATGTCATGCCTGGTTGGTGTTCAGTGATAATACAATTTTTGAAAAATATTTTATTATTCAATTCAATTCAACTGAAAAGTATGTTTTATTTTGCTTATTAAAATTGCTTAGTGTGCATTTACTTCCAGTCCAGAAGTAGTTATTAGTGAATTTAAAAATCCAGGAACTGAATGTGATCAGGATTATTGTTAGTGGAAATCATACAAATTCCTAAATAAAGACTCTCCTGGCCTTTCCTGAGGTACAGTAAATAGACCATCCACCAATAAGCAGCTGATAAACTGCCCAGATGGTGACTTTCTGAGAAATCTATTGATTGTAGCTTCATATTTTCCCCACTGGCTACTATATACAGTCATCATCATATATATATATATCCTGCTCCAAAACTCTGAATCTGTATTCACACATCCTCTATAATGGCATGGTTTAACATTCTTAACAGCAATTTATTATCTGAAGTAAAATTGCATACTGCTCCATTAATCACACTAGAAACCAGCGAAGATTTTTTTTGCTATTCAGTAACTTCATTAAAACTATTATAAACGGTATGAATTAATGGCAGGGTTTAAGAGGTTAACTCTAATCGGCTTTAAAAAAACATGAATGAAGATACACATCTTATCTAATGTCTATACTCCTTTGTGTTTGTTCTAACGAGCTGCTTATTTTATCGATGTTTATACGCCTGTTGATACGACCTGTTCACGTTCTTATTCAGGATCTCGCGAGTGTGAAAGGTCAGATCAGAGACTCCAACGTGGACGTGCAGATGGAGGCAGTGAAGGGCGAAGACATCAACGAGACCATCGAGAAAATCCGGCAGCAATATGAAAAAGCAGTGCAGAAGAACCGTGAGGAGACTGAGGCCTGGTACCAAAACAAGGTCAGAAAGTGTTCTGCTTCACCTGACACCGGATCTTTCCTGAGTGCTCCAGATCCTTCAATGATGGTCATTCTAGCTGGAGAACAAAATAATAAATATGATTATGAAATAGATCAAACATCCCTAGTCCTACTTATAGTAATTCATATAAAAAGCAGTCAAATCAATCTAGAACTACTGCACATTAATATACATTTATTCCACACTGTTGGTCAATTCTTAAATCTGATTGGTCAGCACTTTTTGTTTGAACTAAACAGCAGTAGATTCGACCGAAACTCAGGTTTTTGTCTCAGCATGAAAACAAACTTCCCCTCATCCCACCCAAACATATGAGATAG